>NC_056726.1:880436443-880698943 GCF_019279795.1 Protopterus annectens
AAGTCGAAGTCTGAAAATAGCAAAAGTGCATAATCGCGAATTCAAATATCTCAAATTCACAGTTATGGCTTTACGCTATGTAATGTCTGGGATTGTATGTGGATGGTGTGCAATGCCATGTGTGGATTTAGGTGTTATGTCAGGTAAGTGAGTGTTTTCTAAGGGTTCTGGGTGGGAGTTTGAGTGTATGTGAATGTGCTTATATGTGTGATGTGTGTGTGAGGGACTATAGAATGTGTGTGTATGTGTGTGTGTGTGTGTGTGTGTGTGTTTGCTTTTGTTTACTGTTTGTGTGATTTTGGAGTTAGTATATATAATTACGGGGGTTGTGGGGGGTCGCAGCTCCCCACATAGGGGGTGCAGGGGGGCTTGCCCCCCTGCTTATTTGTGTTGTAGGTTTGTGGATTGTTTGTTTATGTTGTGATGTGGGTGTTGTGGTATATGTGTGGTTTGGTGTGTGCTGTGTTTTAGGTGTTTTGAATTTCATGGTTTGGGCTTCACGGTTTTGGTGTCTCGGTGTTCTGTGGATTCGATTTCATGGTCTCAAAAAACTGAAATTCGAAATTTCATTATTTTGAGATTATGAAGTGAATCCAAATATATATATACATAAATATATATATATATATATATATATATATATATATATAGATAGAGACAGCTAGATAGATAGATTGATTGATTGACTGGTTGATTTACCCCTTAAACAGCTAGATTGATTGATTGATTGATTTACCCTTTCCTTTCTGGCCTGAATTATGATTGCAAAGACTTCAACAATCACTCTACTTGCTCAGTTAACAAATAAAAAAAATGTATATGAAAAACGACTATTACTACTGCTGCTACAGCTACTTCTAATAATAATAACAATAATAATAATAATAATAATCAAGACAATAATATCAGAAACTGAGCAAAATATATCAGAACAGAAACAAATAATAAATTATTTACAAGAATGCTTAATTGCGACAGTTAATAGCGAAAACAAAACTATACATTATACATTCTAAAATACTTTTAAAATTAGATAACATCACCTTAGAGATAATAAGGCATTGGCTTGTGAAGAATAAAAGATTTAATTCAGTTAAACGTCCAATAACACTCATAAACTGAATAACATTTAAAACTGGCATTGCTAAAGCTGAAAGCTTTAAAATCCTCCCATGTCCTTACTTGGGTCATAATGCCCTTAGCCTTCCATTATATATTAATGAAAACAGACTAGATATGATAAACAGAATGTCAGCATTTATTACTAAACTAGAGGAATTCCAAAATTGCTTAAATAATAAATTAGAATTTTTCCTAATAATCAAAACAGCAAATGTTAACAAGTTCTGATCTCAGATTCAGTAGCTACATGCGTATATGGGACAATTTTGGTATGGAGTACAAGTAAAATTAAACAACAGGAGAAGGAATTAATTGAGATGCAAGAGAAGATGCATCTAGCTAAATCTATGATAGAAAAATGAGAGAAATATATATCTCAGGTAGGGTCTACTTCACATGACTGAAATTTCATTTTAGTGACTTTCATTTGACCGAGACCAAAATACCTAATTTTCAAAATACTGACAACTCACTTGACTGAAACTCATAATACTGAAACCTTAGAATGCTACATTTTAAAATTCTAACTTGTAAACCATAGACATGCACACTTACAACACTAATGAGTATTCCAGAAACTAAAAAACTACTTACGTACCCTCTTAACAGAAACTGGATGATATAAAACCAAACTGCCCCTATAAAACAAACACACACCCCTAACTATATATTCTAACTCCAGGATTGCACTGCAGTGAGGAAAAGGGATATACCTTTTACTTACAGTACAGTAGTCTACTCACTGCCACTACTGCTGAGAATGCACAAAACATCCACCATATTACTTGAGATACTTCCCATAAAAATGTAAACAGGCATACCCACATACAGAAACACTACAACACTACTTTCTACATGACAATCGGTATTCTGACAATCAGCACTATAAGTTACAGTAATTCTTTTTATCACAAGCAAGTCACAGGAGAAGGGAAACCCACATCATGTCTATGGTTTACAGTTCAGTAAAATGAGATTCAGTCAAATGAGTTTTCAGTATTTTGAAAATTTGGTATAATAGTCTCAGTCAAATAAAATTAAGTCAAATGAAATTTCAGTCATGTGAAGTAGACCCCTTAGAATACATAAAAGGCAGGGAAAGTCTAACAATTAAGTGCTCTGAAATTAAACAGGGACAGACCTAATCCAATGGAGGGATATATAAATAAATAATATTGACAGAGACACTTTTTTAAGTTGTTAATATAGTGAGTTTTGATTTTGACAGAATAAGAGTATGTAAATTGGTAGACATACTCAGATGTGACAGAGGTGTACACCTCTAACCAGTGTCATGATTTACTTCAGTTTAATTCACCATCTTTCTCCACTGATCACCAATACCTACACAGGATTAAAAGGGACAGGGCTAAAACTGGAGTCAAACTCATGGACATCAATAAAATTCAAGGACAGAGAGCTGTGATAACAGTGGACAATGAAAACTTTTAGTTATGTACTTACCATAACTTCGGATGTATGGGATCCATCTCGCCTACATTCATAACTGATGGGCTCGGAGCCGATCCATCGGCTCCGACTCGGCCAACTAATACACTACAATGAAGTCTCTCATTGGCTGGGCTACTCCCTATCCCAGGATGCACTACACCTGCTTCCCCAGATCTTGTTTGTTCGCTTTCATACATACATGCAAACACAGAAAAAATAGTAGTCACTACAACCAACTAAAGTTCTTCAAGAGAAGATCTCCAAATGGAATTACATCTCCTCTAAATCCAAATGGAAGGGGGAAGGAGGGTGGGTACGTATGAATGTAGGCGAGATGGATCCCATACATCCGAAGTTATGGTAAGTACATAACTAAAAGATGTAATGGGATCCTATCTACTACATTCATAACTGATGGGACAGCGTCCCTAGCACCTAAATCCCGGGTGGCTCATTGGAAAACACTCCTGAGAACTGTGGAACCAAAAGAAGCCCTGCCTCGAGAAACCACATCCAATTTGTAATGAGAAATGAAAGTGTGCGGAGAAGTCCAGGTAGCCACAGCACAAATATCATCTATTGATAATTTGGAGTGAAAAGCTACAGAAGTAGCTATTGCCCTGGTAGAATGAGCCTTGACTGGAAAGGGAAGCTCTTTGTTAGCCTGTGAATAAATGAAAGAGATACAATCTTTAATCCATTTAGCTATGGAGGTTTTAGCTACTGGTTGACCCAATTTGTTTATTGCAAAGGAAACAAACAGTTGATTTGATTTCCGCGTCTGAGCAGTTCTATTCAAGTAAAAACGCAGTTGTCTATGGACGTCCATTTGATGCAAAATAAATTCTGCATTGTTAGAGAACTCTGGAAAAAACACAGGGAGCTCTATAGTTTGTTGAATACACAAAGAAGAGGCTACCTTTGGTAAAAAGGAGGGGTTTAATTTCAAGGACACTCTATGTTTGTGAAAAATCAAATAGGGAGGATCAGAACAAAGAGCTTGAAGTTCTGAAACCCGCCTGGCCGAAGTTATGGCCACTAAAAAGGCCGTTTTCCAGGATAGAAATTTCAAATCGCAGGTAGCAGCTGGTTCGAAAGGGCGGGCAGTTAAGGCAGCAAGAACCATATTCAAGTCCCAAGGGGGGACAGGGTGAGATATTGGAGGCCTAAGGAGCCATGCTCCTTTAAAGAAAGCCTTACAAAGTTTGTGAGACATCAATGAAGGTTCAAAGGAAGCATGAAAATTAGAGATAGCTGCTAGCTGAACCTTAATGGTGGAAACTGAAGAGCCCAACTGAAAAAGAGAGGCCAAGAAATTCAGAACCTCCGATACTGGGGCAGTAAGGGGGGTCTATACCTCGTTTCTGAGCCCAGAAGGCGAACATTTTCCATTTGCTGGAATAAAGTTTGACAGTGGAAGGTTTATGAGAAGAAGACAATATGTGGATCACCTCCGGAGAAAGGGAATCATCTCGGACTAAGGATGGAAGTGGAGTAACCATGCCGCCAACTTCAAAGACCTGAGAGATGGGTGAAGCCGTCCTGACTGATGAGTCAACAGGTCTGGCACCGGGTCCAGAAACCATGGACCTTCTATCGCATGCCTCTGTAGGAAAGGAAACCAAACTTGACGAGGCCAGTGCGGGGCAATCAAAATCATCTCGCTTTCCAGGTAAATGGCCTTCTGTATCACCCTCGGTAGGAGGGGAACCGGAGGGAAGGCATAAAGAAGACTGGGGGGACAAATGTGGGTCAGAGCGTCCCTGGGAATCTGTCCCTGAGAGGGGAACAGCGTGAAAAACTCTCTGCACTTCGCATTGTGAGGGCTGGCAAAGAGGTCGCAGCAAGGGAGGCCCCATTTGGCGAAAATTTTCGCAGCCACTCTCTGGTTGAGGGACCACTCGTGGGGTAAGAGAATGGTCCTGCTTAATCTGTCCGCAATCACATTGGATTTCCCCGGTATGTGTGTTGCCATTAGAAAGCGGTTGGTAGCTACCGCCCAGTGCCAAAGTCTCATGGCTTCTCTGCACAGTGGGTAATATCTGGTTCCACCTTGCTTGTTTATATACCAAACCACCGACATGTTGTCGGATTGGATAGCAATCGGACCTTGCGGGAGAGCGTGATGGAGAGCTTGCAGTACCAAGAGTACCGCTCTCATCTCCAGGATATTGATATGCAAATGCATTTCCTGGCTTTGCCATGTGCCTTGGACCGACCTGTCCAGGTAATGACCCCCCCACCCTACCTGGGAGGCGTCCGTGGTCACAGTGGCAATGGGGGGTTGAGGAATAAAGGGTCGCCCCTGGTCGAGATTGGATTGGTGGAGCCACCAACGCAGATCCCGATGGCAACTCTCCATGATCATGACTAAATGGTTCAAGGGAAGTTCCTGATAGGACCATTGAACTGACAGGAGCCATTGCAAAATTCGCATGTGAAGTCTGGCTAAGGGGACTAAGAGTATGGTTGACGCCATTGAGCCCAACAGTTGTACAATCAGATGGGCCGGAGCTCTTGATAGGGGGAGACAGGATTTGACTTGGTTTTGCAGAACCTGAATTCTTGCTGCCGGTAAGAAGGCGCGCATCCTTTTTGTGTCTAAGTCTGTGCCTATAAAAGTAATACGCTGAGATGGCTGTAGTACAGATTTTTGCCAATTGAACGTAATCCCCAAGAAACGGCCCAAGGTGAACGTGGCGTTGAGTGCCTGGAATAGTAGATGCTCGGAGGTGGCAGTAAGGAGCCAGTCGTCTAGATATGGAAACACTTGGAATCCTAGACTCCTCAGGTGAGCAGTCACCACTGCCAGACACTTGGTGAACACCCTGGGGGCTGTGGTGAGACCAAAGGGCAGTGCTCGGAATTGGAAATGACTGACTCTGAGGCGGAAGTGTAAGTGTCTCCTGGACTCTTGAGCTATCAGAATGTGATAGTAAGCGTCCTGAAGATCTATGGAGCACATCCATGCATCCTTCTCCAGCAATGGAAGAATGGATTGAAGGGTGACCATTCGGAATTTGGACTTTTGCACAAAACGATTCAATGAACTGAGGTCCAAAATGGGCCTGAAGTCCCCTGTCTTTTTTGGTACCAAAAATAATCTTGAGTAAGTTCCTGATCCGATCTGGTCGGTGGGGACAGGCTGGATGGCTCCTTTTTCTAGCAGCTTTGAAACCTCTATTGCTGCCTGATCCCGCTGACTGGGTGGTACGTCCGGGATTTCCCTTAAGGAAAGGGGGGGCTTGTTGAAGGGGATGAGATAGCCTCCGGTAATAATGCGAAGCACCCACTGATCGCTTGTTATGGATTCCCAAGCTTGTAGGTGCACCGCAAACTGACCCCCGACTGGCTCCGGAGCTGCACAGTCGAGCAACAACTCAGGGACGCTGGTTGTAGGAAGAACCATGAAAGGAATCGCAGTCTCCAGAGTTACTGGGGCCTCTGCCACCTCTGGGGCGGCGTCTTCCTGAATTCCCCCCCCCCTCTGCCTCTGGAGGGGGAATCACTGGGTGGAGTAGGGAAAGACTTCTGAGATTTTCTGAACCACATTTTCCCTCCTCTCTGGGCCTTGGGGTAAGGCCTAGAAGGAGCAGAAAAATGGGCCCCAACAGTAGTCAAAGTCTTGCCCTCTTGCTCGCACTGAGTTAGTGTGTCCATCACCTTGGGTCCAAACAAAGATGACCCATCAAAGGGGGCGTCGGTGAAAGAAGACTTGAAGGCCTCTGCAAATGAACACAAGCATAACCAGGTGTGTCTCCTGAGGGCAACGCCTGTTCCCGCTGCTCTACTCGCCCCCTCGGCCGCATACGAAATGAGCCTCATGGACGAGTTCACAATAGAGAATAAGGTAGTCATCTGGGCGCCAACAGCAGGGGCCAGCGCCTCAAGTAGATTACCAGTAAGGGAGTCATTTAGCTCTTTAAGGAGGTCCCTTTGGAGCCTGGTAAAATGACATAAATAATTCAGCGACCGTAAGGTAAAGGCAGCTGAAGACAGGGTACGCTTCCCGTACCTATCCATGCTCCTGGAATCCTTATTAGGAGGGTGGACAGACGTTGAAGCCTCTGCCACGTCCTGCTGTGTGGCAGAAGCCACCACCATAGCATCTACTGGAACACCTTTCATCAGAAATTCCTTCTGGGGGGGAGCTGAAAGAAACGTATTGGGTCTCGCAGGCACTGGTACCACAGAATCAGGATGTTCCCACGCCCTTCGAGAAACCAAATCAAGGAGTTCATCAAAGGGCGGAGACACCCAGGAGGCAGAGGGCTGGGCCCCGAAGGCATTGAGGAAGACTGACTCCTCAGCTGAAGGGGTTTTGGCTTGCCAATCTCCTCTCTGTCTCAGAATCTCCAGGATATCTGAGAAAGAGATATCATCCGAAGATGATTTGGGGGACCCTTCCGTGTCATCGAGGTCAGTATCCGATGTAACAGACTCATCTTGGGAGTCCACGTGCTTCCTCTTGCACAATTTCTTCCGTGGGGGCTCGTCCGAAGCAGTTTCGGACGGCCCCCCTCGGAAGAAGGGAACCCCCAATGGGGGTATCCTCAGACCCTGGGGCCCCGCTGCCGGGGGACTGCAACACAACAGAAGCACCAGTCTCCAGGTTTAGGGACGGTGAGGTAGAAGCCTGCTGAGCCGGCAAAGGCATGGCCAGCGTGCTCCTCATGGCCTCAAAGGCCGGACCTCCAGACTCCATGGAGATCACTGGTCTAGAGGCCACGATGGCACTGGGAATTCCGACAGCCGATGCTCCGAGGGGAAGACTAGGCACCGAGGCACCCAGCCCCAAAGTGTTCCCCTCGGGCCCGGCTGAGGAAGTCCCAGTACCAAACCCTGAACCAGAGGACAGGGTAGGAACCATAGTCAGAGCCGACAGACCTCGAAGGGGTCTCGGCTCCGACCGTATGGCTCCGCATTGCTCCACCATCACCGACTCCAACGGCTCCGAGGAGGTTGGAGGAGGAATCAAATGTTTGGGAGGGGGGATCGGTTCCGAAGCCAACTGGGCTGGAGCCAAGACCATTTGAGCAAAAACTGGAGACTGGAAAAGCCTCTGTATCACCCTATCCAGATCCGAATCAGACAGTTTCGAAGATTTAGAGGAGGTAGACAGATGAGAAGACTTTCCTCTCGGCTCCGAGAGAGAAGGGGACCGGCTCCGAAAAGGCTCCAACACTATCGGCGCCGGTTCCACCACAGCATGGACCACTATCGGCACCGAAGGAGCTTTCTTCGGAGCCTAGGGGGAAGAGTCTGAGCTGCACACCTCCACCGGCTCCGAAGCCATTGGAACCGATGGAGGAGATTCGCCTCTCGATACTCCAACCTGCGGCTCCGAGACTAATGGAGCAGAGGAAAGAGGTATCGAGGCAGACCCTTCGACCCTCGGCCCCGAAGTCAGTGGAGCCGAGGAAGAAGAGGTCGACTTTTGCTTTTTAGCAGTCGGTTCCGACGGACTTGTCGGAGCCGACGATCTTTTCTTTTTGGAAGTAACAGGAGGATCTAAAGCTTCTTCAAAGGAGGGCTTAATAAGACCCTTCAAGATGAGTTTATTTTTGCGCTCTTGAAGAACCCTAGAGGAGAAAGCATGACAGACACTACATGTCTCCTGTAGATGTTTAGGCCCCAAACAATACAAGCAAATCGAATGACTGTCTGTAATAGACATTTTGTAATTGCACCGAGTGTATTTCTTGAATCCTGACTTCTGCTCTTTTGACATAATGAATGGATATAACAAGCAATATATATATATATCTACAAGGTTTGCGCCAACTGTAGAGCGCGAGAAACAAGGCACGAGCTCTTGAGAGGGAGATTTACCTCAGAAGAGAACACAGTGAACACACATAACACCACAAAAAAAAAAAAACAACGGTCCAAAGCCCTCTAATTTAAACGGGCTTAGCCCGAAGAAAAAATAATAATAACAAGAAGAAGTCTTAAAAAAAATAGGGCAAAGGCCCTCTAACTTAAACGGGCCTTGCCCGACAACAAAATAAAGTACCTATAATCACTTCACACACAAGTTATCAAAAAACACACAATTTACAGTGATAGAGTAGCTGTTAAAACAGCTGTTTTATCAATATTCAGAGGAAAAAACCCAAGGTCAAAGACCAGTAAAGGTAAAGAAAACCACTTAGCTCCAGACAAGTCGAGACCACGTCCAGCTTGTAAAGCGGCAAACGAGATCTGGAGAAGCAGGTGTAGTGCATATAGGGATAGGGAGTAGCCCAGCCAATGAGAGACTTCGTTCTAGTGTATTAGTTGGCCGAGTCGGAGCCGATGGATTGGCTCCGAGCCCATCAGTTATGAATGTAGGCGAGATAGGATCCCATTACATCTGATACAGTAGGACATTGTATTATGTGCAGATAGTGCACATGTAACATTGTAAGGTATAGTGGGACATGAAACATGGGCAGTATAAATATTCCAGTTGAAGCAATTGTGATGTGTGAACAGAAGTGTACACATTACCATGACTTTATGTGTATTGTACTAACAATGCTAGGGTAATTGGGAACTACCATAAATAGAACAGTAGAATAATTGTGACAAATAAGAAGCACCTCTGGACATGATTCCCATACAAGTATCAATACAGGAAACAAAAATAAATTTTTTGACAGCAGCATGCATATCAGGAAGGGTAGTAGTTGGTATAATTACTCAGTCTCAAAACAATTATGTTGTGCAATCCACAAGGACCTGTCACAGTGTAGAAGTGTCACTTTGAGGAGCATGTTGCATGAGGATTGTGCTGCAATGCATTGGTACAGATGTAGAAGTACAACAGATGAGATGCAATTATACGGGAGATGTGTCTGTGATGTAAACTGCAACTAAAGTGGTATCACTTTGTATGTATTTCATTGATATGTGTATATATATATATATATAATATATATATATATATATATATATATATATATGTATATATATTATATATATATATATATATATATATATATATGCATATATATATATTTATATGTATATATATATATATATATGCATATTTATATATATATATATATATATATATTTATATGCATATATGTATATATATATATATATATATATATATATATATATATATATATATATATATATATATAGGAGGGTGGCCTAATGGTTAAGGTGTTTGCCTTACAAACACAAGGTGCAGGGTTTGAGTCTCACAAGGGATAATTGGCTAGGCTTAAAATGGCTCGCAAGGGCAGTTAGCATAGTACTAATCTATGAATCTATGTATATATATATATATATATATATATAAGATTGGCCTTGTCATATGTCAAAATTTAATAAAGATGTTTGGGGGGGGGGGGAGATATATATATATATATATATATATATATACACCAAGAGGCCCATTAACATCAAGGCTGTGTGTGTGTGTGTGTGTATGTGGTAGTGTCAGTGTATACCTATGAACATGAGTAGTTATGTATGAAAGGAAGACCTTTTTATAACAGTTAACACCTAGGAGAAGTAATCACTACAGTAATGAGTAATGACAAATGCTGCAAGCCCCTTTTCCTGTTATTATATATATATATATATATATATATATATATATATATATATATATATATGTGACTGGGGTATAAAGCTGTTCTGGGTGACGTAGTTCCAACTGCTGGCACACATACACAAGTTAATGATGTCTGACAAATTACACCTCTGAAGGCATGATAGTATTACAGGTTCATAGGTGTGTACTAGGCTAATGACCACTGGAGCCTTTTTAAGCCTAACCATACATCCCAAATTTCTGACAAGTTCTGGTACCCTTTCACAGTATAAGAACGGGCTTGGGAGATGAAACATTTATAGGCTACCTGTATCCATTATAGATATAGATGATAAACCAGGGGTCAATTTCTTGTTCCCTATCCAGTTGTTCAGGTAACACTTGAATAGGGTTAGGGAGGAGCTCTGCTTCACTTGGATGGGGTGCTTGTTCTAGTGAAGCATCATATCCTAACTCAAAATATCTCTAAATGAGCATCATGTTACACATCAGTAATACCTGGATCACAGCATGCACCATACCTCATAGAGAGGTGAAATTCTGTCATCTGCCAGTAAGTGAACTGTTGTGCTCAATGCATTGGACACTACTCCATGTGTAGCCATAGGCAGAGTCATGCCACCGGTAGCAAATGCTCTAAAGTTTTTGCTACAAAACAAGAACTATTCGACAAAATGGATTACTTTCTGTACTTTCAGATAACCATTGAACAATGTAATACATCATTATACTGGGCATATTCATAAGGAACAAGAAAAATTACTGGAAAAACATCACCTAGCCATCCCACAGCCATTACAAACTATCATAACAAAGGTCCTTTCATACTTTACAACCATTATGTAGCATGACCAGGCATTATGTAGATCTGTTGAATAAGCCATTCCTACCTTTAAGCACTGTAACATGAGTAAAAGAATAGAAAGGATACACCACTGGAATAGAACACCTGCAATATAGGTCGAGCTCCTCTTGTTCAGTAAACCAAATGACTATTCCATACAAGACTTCATAGCACACTTGTCAGAAAACACTCACTTGAAGGGATAACATGAGCATTGCATTTAAATTCATATCGCTCCAATTACAGGGATTACAAAAGTTTGCATGACTCTCCCCAATAGTAAATCTTTACGTTTCATAAAGTTTTAATCATCATTTTCATTGATAAGCCGATCCTGCATGTTATCAGCCTCTTACATACTCAACTGTTACACTTTGACAGTCTCAAATACCTGCTTACCTGAGTTCATACTTCAGAGAAAATGGCATATCAACCAGTGACTCCACAGAAAGAAGTATATCTGACATCTCATGAAGATACACTTGAAGAGATTGGGTCAGCAGTCTGTTGCAGTTAAGTCTCCCCTAAAATGTCATCTATGGCTCAGAATACTTTAGTCCATCCATGTTAGTGTTCAGAGTATTGAGGGTTTACATGTCTACATCTGTTGAATAAGTCACTCCTGTATGCCATTATTGTTTTCCACAATGACATTGCATAATTTGAACTCCTGTCTTATCTATTTTTGCAGTATTACAAACTACATATTAACTGTTCATGCCATAGAACAGATTACTATTACAGTTGCCAACAGTACACTGTTTAAGGGATGACATCCATGTTAATAGCAATATGTCAAATGATACATATTTTAGTTATTAAAATGATACAACCATGTCAATGTTTACCCAATATTGATTGATACACATTCCATGTGTTGATAAACATTGTTATAAAATTCAGATAATCTGCTATACAACCACATTATGTGTGAAAGTTGGATTTAAACCAGTACCTGTCTATGCCCACACTCTGTAGAGCTGTGAATTAACTACTTCCACCAAAGGAGACTTTAAATTACGTGTCAGAAAACACACACCTCAAGTCTTAACAAGCATTGTTTGGGAATGATCATATATTCTCTAAAATGTATGTTTAGAACTCAAAAACATTTAGGCTTGTCAGTGTTATGAGTCAGTGTATGAGTCAACTATATCAGCACTTATTGGGAAATACAGTCATTTATCTCACTTTTGTTTTTCACACAAACATTACTAATAATATATTGCCAGTTAAGTCCAAAGCAGATAAGAGAAGCCACAAGGAGGTTAACTTGGCCACACAAGAAACAAAACAAATCCAAACGAACAAACCAGCAGTCCAACCGTCTCAGTACAAATATTAGGAGACAAAGCTTTCAAGTTGTTAAAACTCTTCCTCAGTGTAACTCAAACAAACTGAAAACCAGTTTAAATAATTAAACAATTAAAAGCCAGCGTATCAAAAAAGGAATAAGTCACATGACCTAAAACACCATTAAAATGTATTACAAAATTTAAAGAACATAAGTTTGTCTTTCTTTCAATACAAGTTTAACACTATTAACAGAATTAAGACCTGGGGGTGGCCCGCTCTGAAAACAATTATCCACTTATATTCTTATATTTTTGCAATCATTGCAAGGACATTCTTTGTTGTGAATATATTAAAATTAATAGACAACTTGTATAGATCACAGGTACTTATGATTGCACAACAAAAGGTGTTGCCTTTATTGCAATATTTCAGTCATGCACAAGTTTTTATATAGACAAGACTGAAAGAATGTTGAAATAAAGAAGTGACAAACATTTATATGAAATCAGGAATAATAGTAGCGCTAATGCACTTTCTAAGCATATTGCAGAGCACCCAGAACACAACTTTACATTTGCAATTTTAGAACATTTACTGCATAATTCTAAAGGAGGACTGTAGGGTTTAATACTTGAAAAACAGAACTTATGTGGCAAACACGATTTACCTGTTTATTTATAGGTTCATAGGTTCATAGGTTCATATTAGGCTATCTGCCCTAGGGCATTTATAAGCCTAGCCAGAATGTGTTTGGCTTTCGCCACCCATTTTAAATTTATTTTGCTATGCCCTTTTTTGAGGTTAGTATACTGTGCCTCTCTCTAACAGTGACACAGAAGTGATACCCGGGGTAAACCTACGATCTCCCATCCACTCATCAAGATTACTCTTGAAGAGAGTCAGTGAGGGACTCTGCCTAACCTGGACTGGGATTTTATTCCAGAGTGAAGGGAGCCTCTGGGTTATGAATCTGTCCCTCCAGCATGTCCTATTTATTTCATTGCTGAGGTTCAAGTCTCTCGAGCGCGTAGCTCAATGGGATTTGGATTTTCTGAGGTGCAGCATGTCCATTAATTCCGGGTTGGACATAGCTTTATACGTATGGCACAGATCGCCTCTGAACAGGCAGTATGCCACTGAGTAGAGCTGGAGTTTCTTTAACCGGGCAGCATATGGCATCTGTTTGAGCCCTTTGATCCTCTTGGTGAGGTACTTTTGGGGTCTTTCCAGTTGCTGCAGGTGTCTGGTAAGGTACATCCCAAAAGGGGCATTGTACTCAATTATGGGCCTGATGAGGGATGAGTAAAGAGGCACAATGACCTCCCCTGATCTAGATGTGAATCCCTTCATGATTAGGTGGGCTATATAAAATGTTTTTCTAACCACTTTGGCCACGTGGTTGTCAAATGAGAGATTGCTATCAACTTGGGTCCCCAGGTCCCTAATTACTTCTTCTGTACTTAATGGATTACCACCTATGTGGTAATTTGTGAGCACTTTGTTTTGCCAAAGGGATGACTATACACTTTTTGGCATTTAGCTTGAGGCCATGGCTCTGGCACCAGTTGTCTGTTTCTATGAGGCCCTTTTGGAGGATGCTTGTGTCAGCTGGAGAGTCCATTATGGTGCCCAGTTTGCAGTCATCTGTGAACTTGGTCAGCCACAGTCCTTCCGTGTTGGCCTGTACCTCCGAGAAATATATACCGAACCAGAGAGGTCCCAGGACTGAGCCTAGTGGGATGCCACTTGTAACTGGTTTGGAGTCTGACATGGCTCCAGCAATTCTAATCATGTGGGTTCTATCCTTGAGCCAGTTTGCAATCCATCTAGTGACATAGGGGTTTATATTTAAGCTGGTGAGCTTATCTATAATGCCCGAGTGGGGTATTTTATCGAAGGCTTTTGCGAGGTCCAGGTAGGCTGTGTGGACCACCTTCCCCTCGTCAATAGCCTTGGTGACTGTTTCAAAGAAATCAACCAGGTTTAAGAGGCAGGATCTGCCCTTAACAAAGCCAAACTGGGTAGGATCCAGTGTCTGTAGGTCCCCAATATCTTTATTTATGAGGTCCATGA
Organism: Protopterus annectens; assembly: GCF_019279795.1. Classification (NCBI taxonomy): domain Eukaryota; kingdom Metazoa; phylum Chordata; order Ceratodontiformes; family Protopteridae; genus Protopterus; species Protopterus annectens. The sequence goes on from NC_056726.1 coordinate 880,450,783, forward strand.
TGATCCTTTCCATAGCTTTGCAGACCAAGCTAGTCAGGCTTATGGGGCGATAGTTTCCAGGATCCGTTGAGGCACCACCTTTATGGAGAGGGACCACTGTTGCTGTACGCCACTCTTTGGGCACATATCCTGTAGTAAGGCTGAGATTGAACAGTAGTTTTATGTTTGGGTTTAGCTCTTCTTGGAGTTCATGTAGGATGCTGCCCGGGACACCGTCTGGTCCCATTGATGCTGTGTTTTTTGCTTTGGAGAGTGCGGCTCTTACCTGAGCATCTGAGATGTCAGGGGCAGCACTCTGCTGGGATAGATATTTGCCCTTTTGGTGGGGGTTTGCTGAACCTGTCAGCTAGGATGTTGGCAATGTCTGTGGGTTTGGTGTATTTTTTGTCATTTTGGACTAATTCTGAGCATATCTGGGAATTACCACCCAGGTTCCTAACATAACTAAAGAAAGCCTTGTGATTATCCTTAGTGTCCTGTGCAATTTTTCTCTCGAAGCTGGCCTTAGACAATTTTATGAGTGCCCGTAGTTTTTTGCTAATACTGATCAGTGATGCCTTCCCTTTTTGGGATTTTGCTCTATCATTTAGTAGCTTCCTCCTTCTATTGTATAGTTTGTTTATGGCTGGGGTCCACCAGACAGGACGTCTGCCTTTGGAGGATTGGGTCTTGGTTTTATAAAACTTAAAGGCCAGCAGCTCTGATTATTTTAAGGTACATTCCACCTATTTTATTTATATTTTATTGAATTTTTAAGTATTTTTGTACTGATTTTAAGAATATGTATTAAACTATTCTTAGCTTGGACTGTTTTAACTGTTTAAAAAATGGTTTATGTTACCTTTTGTATTTATTAGAGTTGTAATATGTAAATGTTAGCCCTTAAAAATTTTGGAGTGAAAAATCATGTGACCTTTTGGAATGTTTAAAAAACCCTTGGTGAACATTGTTGAGTATCTGAAGCAGTCTTCCTAACTTTAGACGAAAGAGCTTATGTTCTATGTCTTAATAAACTGTGTTTTTTCTTGAATTATTTGAACCTTGGTACTGTGTTTGCTAGAGACTAACTTGTATCTGTGCCACAGCTTACTGTAGAAAGTATGCATGACATAGAGGATGTGGTTCCCACATCCCTTCCCCAAAGTTTGGATCATGCAGTATGTCTATGCATACCCATGACATAGAACCATCTGAGACTGGACAGATTGGGTGAGACACAGCTGATCAGGGTAGTGTGATCACCCCACTTACACAGCTGGAAAAATCTCCACCTAACCATCGTGAGGGTAAAGTACCAAAGAGGGGTGGCAGTAGTGATGCTCAGAGGAGGCATGCTTACTGCCCTTCCCTGATGTTGGTGTGCCAGTATCTGCTACCCAACATATGTGCAGGGCTGTCATAGAGGTAAAGGCAAGTTCCAACAAGGCCTCGGAAGAGATAGCATAGTATAATATGTTATGCATTCTAATACCTAAAGGCACTATGAATCTGTGAACCTGGGAAGGTGTTGAATATTGAATCCAAAAGGTCATCACACAAAGACAAAAGAATGCAATGCCACTTCTCTAAATGCAAAATGTCAAAATTACAAAGCTCAGTACCTGCCAAAAATTATGCCATGTCATACTACCAATGTATTTATGTAGTAATTAAATTAAATTTACATAACGAGAATACTGAATGAGAAGGACAACAGCAGAAAGACTGTGATGTCATATTTGTTTGTGACAATGTTCCATTTATGATTGCCAGCATCCACTTTTTACACTTAATATATTTCGGTGTTGAAGTGGCAAACATTGTTAATCATATCAATGTTTCAGAGTAATGTAATGGTTACAGGGTTCTAATCTAGAGAAATAGACATCTCTGTGAAAGTAGGGATTCTCACTGCCAATGTTTTAAATGTATAAGAGCACAAAGTAGATACAACATGACATTGATGTATGGTTATTTTTTTTGTTTTATCCTTTGCACAAAACTTGACATTGTGCATTGATGCCTGTTGGTGGTAGCTATAAATGAAAGACAATCCACTTCCTATGGCAAAAATTCCAGAATTTATTTTGCATGTGCTAAGACTTAGCCATCAGTAGTGCAAATGAGAGTGCCTGTGGTACACTTTGGTCAGCACTCTGGACTCATTTGCAGAAAATACACCTTTCATTTAACTTTCTCAGTGGCTCAACATGTTAATGAAGTATGTTCTAATGAACAGCTCAAGCAGAGTTTAAATCTATATAAATGGCATTTTAATTTTAGTTGGCACATAAATCTGTATTTGCTGTTCTTGAAGTGAACTACACTTATAATATAAAATGTGAATAGTACAATACAAGTCTGTGTAATGGGAGATAAACAAGATAACTGTGATCTGTGCTACCTGCAGTACTCATAGTAATGATTATAGTAAAAACACAGTTTTATATGCATGAAGTTACAAATAGTTCTTGTTCAAAAGTATGAGGTAGTACAGTTATGATTTGGGAAATATGGAGAGTTCAGCAACACAGTTTCAAAAATATATCTGAACATGGTTTATGGAAAATAATACTTCTCATTACCACAGGTGTACATTGTACTGATACATGCTTTGTAGAACATTACCTCTTTTACACTCTGTATGTAACCTTCCTTAATAGGTCTTATAACATGACTACACCGTGATATCAATGAAAAATACAAGTTTTCATGTGGTAGGCACTGTTAAACATGTCAATGTATCATGGTAATGCCATAGGTACAGGATTCAAATCTAGAAACTTTGATGTCTCTGTGAATGTAGGGATCCTAACTGTCAACATTTTACTTGTATAAAACCCCAAAGCTGAGAAATCATCATGCTGATGTATGATTAATTTTTATCTCTATTTCTGCCATCATACTTCGCTACATTTGGCATTGGGAACCGAGGACCATCAGTGGCTGTCCTCACTGAGTTACAGTTCAATTCCAGGGCAAAAACTCAAAAGTGTTTTTTATATGAGCACAGATTTAGCCATCTGTCATGCAAATAAGATGGGCAACAGTGCACTTTAGTCCGAACTCTGGACTGTACTAACTGGAGAAAATTCTTCTTTTGTATAACTTTCTCAGTGGCTGAAAGTGTTAATGCACAGTACAGCATCTGATGCACATTCATGATTGTTTTAATTTATGGATTAAAATAAATGGCTGTCATTTATTCTTTTACTGTACTTGAACCTGAAGTATACGTTCATGTTAAAAGATGAATGTTGCAACACAAGTGTGTGCAATAGATGATAAACAAGTTAAGCATGATCTGTGATGTGTCATCACTCATTGCACTGATGAGAGTAAAGTTAGTTAAATCATGTCATAAATAGTTCTTGTGAAAAAAATATGAGGCATTACAATTACCAAAACTAAGGAATTAGGCAAATCAGAAGTGGTCAGCAACACAGGTTTAAATATATGTCTGAACATGGTTTCATTGGAATAAGATTTGTTGTTGCACCTTGTACATATTGTACTGATCCATGCTTTCTAGAACATTATGTCCTGTAAAATCTTTATGACCCCTCCCTCAATATGTCTTATAACTGTAATGCATCATGTGTTTAATGAATGCCACAGAGCATCACACAAAGTCAGTATTTTAAACAGATTATTATTTTTTTTTATTTCAGCAACACTTGACATGGAGCACAGTCAGTATGCCAGAATGATTGTAAAGAAATGGCACTTAATATCCTACAGCAAAAGCTCAAATTAAATGTATACAAGCACTGAGAGTTTGTCATCTGCCACACAAATATGCCTGGCTTCAGCACAAGTCAGTTAGCATTACAGATATTACAAAAACAGAATGCAATGGTAACTTTTACACAGGAATACATGTATGCCCAAAATGATGAATTAAAAACAGGAATAAATCAATGTCCAGCAGTTCTAGGGTTGTAACAAGGTGGTCTCTCCCTAGTCATGCTCTAAATTGTACATCTCAATTTACAACCTGGGAATAGCAGTTCTCCTGTGCCATTAACAGTACACAGGATGAAGAATTTCACATTTCTTTTTCTCATGGGTCATGCTATCACAGTTTTTACAATTTATGTGCTACCAAGGCATTCCTGTAGCAATTTAATGAAATGTACATAAGGAGAACTCTGAATGACAAGAACAACATTAGTGAGATTGTGATACCATATTTGTTTGTGACAATGCTGCATTAATGATTGCTATCAACCATCACAAAGAACATGCTTAGAGGTGCCAGTATTTCATTTGTACTGTAACAGAGATATCATCCTTAAACAGCAGTTCATAGAGTCACTGTGTAACATTTGTGCATACAATGTTCGGCACACATGAGCATGTCTTACTGCAATATTTCACACGTTAAGTGAACATTGAAGAAATCATATGAAGAATGCATTCCATTTGTGGGCTTTCTATCATGTGAATGCACTTATCTAGCTTGAGCACAAGTTGGTGCATGTGACATCTGAACTGGGTGCCAATTTCCTGTAATTTTTCCTGATATCCTTAAGAAGATACAGCATGCAATGATGAGGAGAGTGCTTCATTCAGAGCCATAATGTAGCCTCAGGAGGAGTCCAAGACCTTTCCTGGACTCCTCGTAAAGTGTTCCAGCTGAAAGCTGTTGCAAGAAGAATATACTGGATCCCAGTACAAGGCTGAAGCTTGGAATAGCTTGACAAGGCTGTCATGAGTGTAACTGGCTTTCACACATTAGTGAATAATGTCATCACAATTACAGAGACTTGGAAAGGTGCAAGCAAGACATCCTTCAATGATGAAGGAATATTTTCAAACTAATGACGCACCGCAGTTGTACAAATATAATGGCCCATTACCAGACAATGACATACCATGGCATGCCAACACACAAAAATGTGCATTACTATTATATTTTATTGTTATCTGTTCTGTTTATTTGCTAAAGAGATAGAAGGTGATAGAGAGGAGAATCAGAAGAGACATGGAGTATGCATGGATCAGAAATGAATGAAACCCATTTAATAATAGGTCAGAAATTGAAATCACTTTATCATTCTGAGATCATCGGTCCATATTGGCTTACACAGTTACTAACGAGTAGGCATAATATATATGTATAACAAACATACATGACTGCATGAAAATTTCATGCGACATTGCATCAGCCAGTATTTCAGTCATCCTAGCTCTGTGTATGTGGGTTCAAGTCAAAGCAGCAATTATTGTGTATTACCTTTAAGTCTGTTATTCTCCAGTCAGTAAGTTATAATAACATTGAAGTCATTTCACATGCATCTTTTATCAACTGAATGCATAAAGCATGTATGCAATAGTGTCACAAATCTTTGCTTAATGTATATAATAATGATGAGATTAAATTCTGTAGTTTTACACAAGTGTGACTTCACATTTATTGGTGGATGTAAAAAAATTCTTAATATATTTATGTGACAATATGGAAGGAATGTGTTATATTAAAATCACATGGCATTTGTAATTATTTATATTATCTATCTTTTCACTTCTCCACCCTATTTCTCTTGTTTTATTTATTATTCTCATAATGACATTTGGACTATAATTCCTGCTGCAATATGACTGACTACCAGCATGGGAAGCTAAAATGGCTGGGGGAGTGGATCACCATCCATCCACTGGTATCCGTGGTGGCACCAGCACTGGCAACACAGACACCTAGAACATCTGGGTCATGACCGTGCACTACCTGATCCAACCCTGTCAGGTAGGTCTGCCTGGGGGGTTGGTGCACTGGTACCCACCAGAAGTAGTGCCAGTGGAGGAGGTGCTTGTGTCACCTGTCTAGAGCTCACAGGGTTGATGGAGGAAATAATGAAGAGATGCCTCAGTGTCTACATCGGCAGAGTAGAGAGGTTCTGCACTGAACAGTTAAACTGATCTCTCATCCAGCACTGTCTAATGTCTCTGCAGCAGGAGACAGTGCTGATAGTTCACAGAGTGAGGGGAAGATTCGCACTTTACTCCTGCTGCATGATGAAGCACCTCTGAATAATTATTCCTATCCCCAATCATGGTGTACCCCCAACCTTTTGTGTACATCATCATCACTTCCTATCTTTCACATCCTGTACGTCTGCACCTAGTACTTACCTAACTTACCCTACCTTATCCTCTTTTTCCTAAATGCCTCTTCCAAAGTTCCTCTCTGTCCAAAAAATGGGTACCTATTCAACAAAGAAATTATGCCCAATACATAGCTCTCTACTTAACGTGTGTGTGTGTGTGTGTGTGTGTGTGTGTGTGTGTGTGTGTGTGTGTGTGTGTGTGTGTGTGTGCCTGATTAACTTGACTTGGTCTAATTGACCAGGGAATATTATTAAGTTGTTATCACATACCCTTGATGTGGTGACTATCCAAATACCTTAAATTATTTGTAAATGTACACTATTTGCTTGTGAAGAATGAATAACAATGGTCCTCTCCAACAACCATCTTGCACATTCCTTTATTCTTTCCCCAGTGTCTTATTCTCTGATTGCCCCCATTTTCACACTGTCCTATCAATGCCTTTTCACACATTTAATCTGGTCAAAAAATATATTCACACACCAAACACTCACATGGCCAATAAAACAAACTCTCAATTTTTGTTGACAGCATTTGCATGACACTTGACTTCTGCACCAGTATTAAATGACTGTAAATGACAGTTTACATCCTATGGCAAAAGCTGAAGATTCTACCTTCACCCAAATGAATACAGTTCTTGCTGCACTATTGTGCTTAGCTCCAAAGTGAGACAGAACGTACTATGTGTATTTTAACAGACTGCAGGATTTAATGTACACCATATGGGATGTTTCACTTCCCATTAATGTAATGAAGCCTGATGAACACATTCTCCCTTGCCTCATACTTTTCTCATTCTCCCTTCAAATATGTGAGTTTTACTGTTTTGAAATGTGATTAGTTTTCATAGGTTCATAGGTTCATAGGTTCATACTAGGCTATCTGCCCTAGGGCATTTATAAGCCTAGCCAGAATGTGTTTGGCTTTTGCCACCCATTTTAAATTTATTTTGCTATGCCCTTTTTCGAGGTTAGTATACTGTGCCTCTGTCTAACAGTGACACAGAAGTGATACCCAGGGTAAACCTACGATCTCCCATCCACTCATCAAGATTCCTCTTGAAGAGAGTCAATGAGGGACTCTGCCTAACCTGGACTGGGATTTTATTCCAGAGTGAAGGGAGCCTCTGGGTTATGAATCTGTCCCTCCAGCATGTCCTATTTATTTCTGTGCTGAGGTTCAAGTCTCTCGAGCACGTAGCTCGATGGGATTTGGATTTTCTGAGGTGCAGCATGTCCATTAATTCCGGGTTGGACATGGCTTTATCGTCAGGCACAGATCGCCTCTGAACAGGTGGTATGCCACTGAGTAGAGCTGGAGTTTCTTTAACTGGGCAGCATATGGCATCTGTTTGAGCCCTTTGATCCTCTTGGTGAGGTACTTTTGGGGTCTTTCCAGTTGCTGCAGGTGTCTGGTAAGGTACATCCCAAAAGGGACATTGTACTCAATTATGGGCCTGATGAGGGATGAGTAAAGAGGCACGATGACCTCCCTGATCTAGATGTGAATCCCTTCATGATTAGGTGGGCTATATAAAATGTTTTTCTAACCACTTTGGCCACATGGTTGTCAAATGAGAGATTGCTATCAACTTGGGTCCCCAGGTCCCTAATTACTTCTTCTGTACTTAATGGATTACCACCTATGTGGTAATTTGTGGGCACTTTGTTTTTGCCAAAGGGGATGACTATACACTTTTTGGCATTTAGCTTGAGGCCATGGCTCTGGCACCAGTTGTCTGTTTCTATGAGGCCCTTTTGGAGGATGCTTGTGTTGGCTGGAGAGTCCATTATGGCGCCCAGTTTGCAGTCATCTGCGAACTTGGTCAGCCACAGTCCTTCCATGTTGGCCTGTACCTCCGAGAAATATATACCAAACAAGAGAGGTCCCAGGACTGAGCCTTGTGGGACACCACTTGTAACTGGTTTGGAGTCTGACAAAATTCTAACCATGTGGGTTCTGTCCTTGAGCCAGTTTGCAATCCATCTAGTGACATAGGGGTTTATATTTAAGCTGGTGAGCTTATCTATAATGCCCGAGTGGGGTATTGTATTGAAGGCTTTTGCGAGGTCCAGGTAGGCTGTGTGGACCACCTTCCCTTCGTCAATGGCCTTGGTGACTGTTTCAAAGAAATCAACCAGGTTTAAGAGGCAGGATCTGCCCTTAACAAAGCCGAACTGGGTAGGATCAAGTGTCTGTAGGTCCCCAATATCTTTATTTATGAGGTCCATGATGATCCTTTCCATAGCTTTGCAGACCAAGCTAGTCAGGCTTATGGGGCGATAGTTTCCAGGATTCGTTGAGGCACCACCTTTATGGAGAGGGACCACTGTTGCTGTACCCCACTCTTTGGGCACATATCCTGTAGTAAGGCTGAGATTGAACAGTAGTTTAATGTTTGGGTTTAGCTCTTCTTGGAGTTCATGTAGGACGCAGCCCGAGACACTGTCTGGTCCCATTGATACTGTGTTTTTTGCTTTGGAGAGGGCGGCTCTTACCTGAGCATCTGAGATGTCAGGGGGGCAGCACTCTGCTGGGATAGATATTTGCCCTTTTGGTGGGGAGTTTGCACTGAACCTGTCAGCTAGGATGTTGGCAATGTCTGTGGGTTCAGTGTATTTTTTGTCATTTTGGACTAATTCTGAGCATATCTGGGAATTACCACCCAGGTTCCTAACATAACTAAAGAAAGCCTTGTGATTATCCTTAGTGTCCTGTGCAATTTTTCTCTCGAAGCTGGCCTTAGACAATTTTATGAGTGCCCGTAGTTTTTTGCTAATACTGATCAGTGATGCCTTCCCTTTTTGGGATTTTGCTCTATCATTTAGTAGCTTCCTTCTTCTATTGTATAGTTTGTTTATGGCTGGGGTCCACCAGACAGGACGTCTGCCTTTGGAGGATTGGGTCTTGGTTTTATTTGGGATCGCATGATCCATGCATTCCTGAAGGTGTTCATTGAATGCATTTATAAAGGATTCTGCGGTCTGGGCTGTATTTTCCACAGGCCCGGGGGCTTTGAAGGATTCCACCTCAGTTTTGAGGAGTGTGAAATTTGCTTTAGAGTTTTTCACTGTGGTTTTCTGGGCAGGGGGTGGGGTCGGGATGTGAATATCCAGTGAGATTAGTTTATGGTCTGATCTTACCAGTGAGGGATACAATTCTGGTCTGGAGCATAGAGTCCCCATGTTGGTGATGATCAGGTCCAGTATGTTTTCCCCTCTTGTGGGAGTGGTAACAAGTTGTTCCATAGCATTTGAGTTTATAAATTCTAGGAACCTTTGGGCTAGGGTGTTGGAGCTAGAGTAATGCTCCCAGTCTATGTTTGGGTAGTTGAAGTCACCCAGTATAATGTTGTTTGGAGAGACCTTCATATTTTCCAGTGTTCTCAGAAAGGCTGAGTGGGGTTCCTGGGTTTGGGAGGGTGGTCTGTAGCAGGCTATAAACTGGAAGGCAGTTTTACCCACTGTTAGTTGCACATGGATATTCTCTGATGCTTCGTGCTTTGCCACCAACCTGGAGGTGTGGGTATCTTTGATGAATATCGATACTCCCCCTCCTTTTGTGGTTCGGTCCAAGTTTTGGGGCCAAAAAGCATGGTATGAGGTATAACCTGGTAGTGCTGGGGTGCTCTCGGGAGCCCTGAACCAGGTTTCTGTTACTGCACAGATATCGATGTTCTCCATGCTAAGGAAAGTTTCGAGTGCGTGCATCTTGAGGTTTAGACTTCTGGTGTTGAGTAGCATTACTCTTAGTTTCTTATCCCTTGTGATACCTATGGAGGTGTGTTTTGCGGTGTGATTAGGTAATTCCTGTTGTGCAAAATCTTGGTGTGGAGAGTCAGGTGCTCAAATCCAGCAGTATGTCAAATGTTAGTTACAGCCTTCTTCTAACATTTTCCTGTCTGAAGTGCTGCATAGATATGCTAGTACAACCCAAGTATCCTGCATATCCATTTATTTATTTAATACACCACTATCCCACCCCTGCTTATACCTTTTCACCTCTAAGTGCAACACATATCTGGGGACAAAAGCTCAAAAATACAAACATATTACAATTATTGCTCTTACATACTTAGGAAGTTGCTACAATACAAAATATTTAGCAGTAGCTTGCACTTTCTGAAGGATGCGTTAACATTCAGTGACTTCAGTCCCCAGTGATTTGCTTGAAAACACTAATTCTGTAAGGAGCACAACAACATGCCTTAAATGTGTGGACATTCTAGAAATATGTGGACAGTGGAAAGGTATGTTATCTATACTGTGAACATTTTACTGTAATTATCATGACACATGTTTAAATGAGGACACTGTCTCCCACAGTCTACTAAGGTGTTATCTGTGTCTGGCCTATAGAGCATTCTCTGATCAAGCTCTGATGGAAATGTTTTACATTCACAAAGCAAACCACTTGAGGGTCACTTATTCCAGGAATCTTAACCTAGTGACTGACATAAAAAAATCATGTTGGAGAGATGGATATGTCTCTCAGAGACTACCTGTTTTCTGGAACAAGCTTCCCATTCACATGAAGCAAAGCCCTCTTCAAGTGCAACCCAGATCGATGGATGGGTAATCATGAATTTATTCCCAGGGTGGTGCCCATGTCCCACATGGACAGAGGCAGTTGGTTTAGATACAATAGCATAGGCTTGTCCCTCTGTGAACTTTATTCACCTAGCTATTGAAAATTGGGAACTTGGTTTAAATATGGCTGGGCTTATGAGGGCTGTTGGGCCATTAGCCTAGTAATTTCCTGTGAACCTGTGACATAGAAAACATTTAAACAACATACACATGTTACGAAATTGCTCAGTATCAGCATTGTCTAGATCTCTGTACTCTTTATCTGCACAATGTTTGACCATAACCACTGCTATCCCCCATTCTAAGTATAAAAACTGAAAAAAAATAATTAAGCATGTACTAATACTTTGCTATCCGTTGCACTAATGAGCTTGGCATTACTGCACTTTGGTAAGCGATTGTGGCAGACTGAAAGCAGCATCACTAGGTTCTATTACTTGTACATGGTTTGTTGGCTGATTGTAGTTGCTGTAATTATGTTTACTCAGTATATAATGCATATGATTTTTCAGTGAAACACATTATCCTCCATGTGTGTACCAGTGAAGTGGAAACGTTGGTCACATAGTTGTAGAGTAGTTGTAATGAGTGTGCCTTTATATGTTTTGCATTCCCTTGCATGATGTACATGCACCACAAAGTCTGCACAATGATAGGACAAACTACACAAGAACTGCCTATACAATGATCTTGAAATGAACAGTTGGTGGCACTCCACCGGTTGACTACTGTGCTTATCATCCATCATACAAATGGTAAATACCCCTTAATGTAACAAACATAAATATCATTCACACTACAACAATGTGCATGAATGAAGTGTTGTATGCGTTATCACAGCAGTATATAATAAATTGTCAATCAACACATACTTTTATATACCTGTCAAAACACTTTCCTATTCATCCAAACATGTCATGCACACTACAACTAAGTTCTGTCAGACATTTGTTGTAGGTCTTCTCCTATGGCATCAGTTGTTAATAGTATTCTGTAGACTGTGTACTTTGATAGGCAGTTGTTGAAATCCACCAAAGACTAAGTAATGTGAATGTGTGTGATTTTAGTGCTAGGCAGGGCTGGCATACCTGAGTGGTCTGGTGTGCACACATCCACCTAGGCGTAATGATTACATACAGAGGGTGTTCCCCCACCATTTCAGTTCCTTTTAGCCCAGTCATCTGCTTTGCAACAGAATGGCAAAGTGATCCCTTCAAATATGTTTTATCTCACATTTATATTAAGACTTCTCCTGTGGCATCAGAGGTTGATACCATGTTCCCTAGAATATGGACTTAGACAGATTTTCAAATCCAGGAGTGACTAACTAATGTGTGTGTGTGTGTGTGTGTGTGTGTGTGTGTGTGTGTGTGTGTGTGTGTGTGTGTGTGTGTGTGTGTGTGTGTATGTGAGATCATGTTGCTAGGTAAGGTGTGGCTTATCTGACATGTCTTGTGCATCCACTTCTGCCCTGTGAAAATATTTACACAGGGTGAGGTCTCTCACAACTGTTTCTCTTAAGTCATACTTCCAAATATGTCAGTTCTCACAGAAAATATATGACTTCTACTTTGGCATGAGCAGCTAGCACACATCTGTCCAGAATATGGATTTGGACAGGTAGGGGCTCATATCTGGTAATGTATAAGTAATGCATGTATGTTCAAGAGTAGTGACAGGCAGGAGTGCATTAAGCAACAGATCCTGATATGATTGACTCACATTTATATAAGCATTGGCATGACTAAAGGATTTTGATCCCTTAAAATACAGTTTAGGGGATACATGACCATTTCAAAACAATGTTTAAGTCAGTCCTTGATGTCTATGCTATCTCACACTTGCATTCCAAATGCTCCTGTGGCAGTAGCAGTTAACACACAGTTCTTTAGAGTGTAGACATAGATATGTAAGGGTTCAAATCTGGCTATTGTCACATGCTGTGGTTATATAACAGATAATCTGGGTGCTGTAGCCATGAGTTCTTCAACATAAGTGACTTGGATAAATCAATATATAGTGACCATTTTCATGGCTACATCACTTTGATAAGTCAAACACATTTTATGTGAGCTATATGGTTTCAATCATACCACTGAAGTCATTCATTCAAGTGTGTGCTTTCTGTCAACTCTACTACTGATGTATTGCATGACATCAGGAATTAATATGCAGTTCTCCAGATTGTGGACCTATGTCAGCAGGGGTCCTAATCTGGTAAAGTAATTGTGAAAAAAATAGTGACAAACAGGTTTAACTTAGCAATTCAACAAACAGGTTTAGCTAACCCAACAGATGCTGATGTGCAAACACACACTGCTGTGAATACTAACATAGCTAATGGATTTTGAGCTATGGAATATGTTTTATGAGAGGTATAACCATTGCAACTGACTGCTGATGTAATCCCTTCAGATGTATGATTCATGGTACTTCAGATATAGTTCTGTCTGTGGCATCAGTGGCAGACACAAGCAGGCAGTTGTTCAAGTCTTTCAATGTATTACTGTGCAACTGAGGATTGGCTTTGCAAAATAAATTGATCATTGCAATTTTATTCTACAATTTTACAATTGGAGAGAGAGAGAGAGAAAGAGAGAGAGAGGGCAATTTGTGTAATCCATTTAATGGAAGCCATATGCATTCAAACACAATACTCAGGTTCTCCCTTCAAATGTGTATAATCTGACAAGTGTGATAGGAATTCTTGGGTGACATCTTCAGTTAGTGGACAGATCAAAAAGAGCTATACCTGTAGTGCATAGGCTCTAATCCAGTGGTGTATGGCTTTTATTATTTTTTTTTCATTGCAGTACTTACCTGCTAGAATGGTTTATTCAACAGATACTGATACATGTCATACTCCATAGTGGTCATAAAGTGTCATACCACCTGCATTGTCATAGTTTCCTATGGTTATTGGATGGGTACCTGAGGTTCTTCCAGTAATTGCTGTACTTCCTTATCAACATGCCCAGTTTAATGACATATTTTGCTGAACAGTGTTTAGCACAATGCACATTAACTAATCAGTGTTGTGGAATACTTTTTGTCTTTTGTTGTTTTGTGAGAAAAATTTCTGAGAATCTTCCACTGATCACATGGCTTTGTTGATGGGAACACAATGGAGGTAGTGGCTGATGCTTGCAAGACACCAACATTGTTATACGCTGGTGTACATCTGTTGCATGTAGAAGTTTCTACAGTTCAGTTACTACCTGAAGGCACTTTTGCTCATGTCTGTGAGGTATGTTGCCTGTTGTGATCTAGGCATTCATAGGTTCATAGTTAAGTACGAGGCTAGTTGCCCTTGTGAGTCTTTTTAAACCTAGCCAATATATTGTGCCTGTAAGATAGACACCTTAACCATTATACCAAATCCTAACCCCTGTATTACAGATGTGCTGCCCATTGCATAGCTGAGGGGCTGTCTTGGGTTGTGATATTATACTGCTCTCAGAGGTGTACATTGTAAGATTGTAATAAACTGTGTATGTGTGCCAGCAGCAGAAGCTCCACAAATGAGCCACATATGCTTTACACTCCCAACACATATAATACACTGAAACAGTGCATGGAGCAGTTTTCAATACACAACTAACTGCAGGCACATTTTGACTGATTACTTCTCTTAGGGGATAACTATCATGGCTGGCCTTCCTTCACACACACTGAATCATGTCCACAGGAATAAACTGACATTCATAGACAAACAGCCCCAATGTTAATGGACTGTCTTCACATGACTTGTATCATCCAGGATTTCTATCTTACCATATTTCTCATGACATGTCCCACATCTTCTGTGTATTTACATCTCATTTGTTAGTGTTACACATCTGTACCAAAGCATTGCAGCATTATCTTCATTTATAATGATGACAGATCTGTTTCTGGGACAAGTCCTTAGGTGTTGCTCCATATACCGATTTGGGATGATTAACACTTCCAATACCTACACTCCCCAACATGCATGTTGCTGCCACAACTATCATTATTGTTTCAATTATTAGTACTTCTCTTGGTATTATGTTGATGTGTCTTCATTGATTCTCCCTTAATTTGTGCACAGGTTTTATGTAGGTAGTTTCCAATTGCCAATGCATTATTACTTCAATACATATAACACACAGACAAGTTTGCACTTGTGTTACTTGCATGTCTGTGCACAAATCAGAAATGATTCATTTCAAACATTTATTGTCTGTGCTTTATATCTCAATATCCCTGGCAATGCTACTAAACTTCCTGCATGTCGACTACCTGTATTGAATGCAACCTCCTGCTTTAGCGTGCTTCCTTGACCACTAATATCATATCTCTCTGTCCCTGAGTTTGACTCTACTTTTAGCTCAGCACCTCTTAATCCCTTGTAATAATGTGTGACCTGTGGAGAAAGTTGGTGAATTTTGCCTTAAAGTAAATCATTTCACTGCTGAGAGGTTTATACTTCTTTCACTTCTAGAAATCTATTTTATCTCACATTCTCTTAAAATTCTGTCAACATCTCAAATTATACAACTATTTAAAAAAAATGTCCTGATTGTTGACTATTATTTCTGTATTTGTCCCTCATTATGTTGTGCTGTTCACAGGTACCCACTTACTGAACTTGGGCTTGTTTATATTCCTGTATTTACACTGTCTACACAGGCCCTACTACATCTCAGTGTTGTCATAAGCACACGTTTTGGCCATGTGCAGGGGTTGTTCAACATGTAGGGTTGTTTGTAGTCTTGCATATTCGATGAGCAATGCTGATCACTGTACAAAGACAGAAACTATGATAGCTTCAGCATGATGTGTCTGTACTGTCAATGAATCCCCAGCTACACTTTTACATGATACATTTCTAAAAATTAAAAATAAAATCCTTCCTTCATGAAAATATTTGTACATGATACAAAACAGTGATCCTTTTCTTCAGTCCTCATATAGACCAAACTCTCTTCTAAATGTAGATTATATATTTTTGTATCAGTTTTCACACATAGATTGAAAAGACCTAGCCCTGATATAATAAATGAAAATCAAACAATGCTTATAGCTACTAGACAAACGTAAGATAGTATAAAATAATTTTAACTCTATTTGATATTATCAGTTCTAATAAAATAAAAGCTGCATTTATTAGTTTGCACATCCAGAAGGTGCTTGATTCAGTTAATTAAGAATATTAATTTAAAATATTAGATTTATTTAGCATATCTGAGGATTTTGTAACATTAATTAAAAGTCTACATTTTGGAAATAAATTATATTAAAATAGGATCTTACCCAACTAATTTCATTGAGATAAACAGACCTCTGTTTAAAGCTGTTAGTCACAATAATTCATTCAAAGCTATCAAGGTGAAAATATGGTATAAACCGAGAATTGCTCTGTTTGCAGACATTATGCTAATGATTACTGAAATAAAATTTTCTATGGAAGAAGTGACCTTACTAAGAAACTCACTTGGAGATTTGTCTGTTATGCCCTTTAATTATAAGAAAACTAAAGTTGTTTTACTAACAGGAAACAATATAATCCACCTATCAAAGATTTTAATGTCAAATAGAACTTAAAATAGTTGGTGCATATAGGTATAGTTTTAAAACTGTCAAGATACTAGAAATAGAAACTTTGATATATATATATATATATATATATATATATATATATATATATATATAAACATTAAAAATCTGAATAAATTATTTCTAAATTCTGAGGAGAGATTAAAAGCAGTATTGTTCACTAAATGTATTGCGTGTGTGTGTGTGCATGTGTGTCATGCAAATTACTGCTATGATTCCTAATAATGTCTAAAGTCAATAAATAAATAAATATATCATATTTTTTATATACCTCTTTAAGCTTAGTCTCAATTATAGTCACCTTATTAAATCCTGAAAAAAAGGAGAAATAAAATGAGCAGATATGGAAACTTTCTCACTGGCTGTGCTTTTCATAGTAAAAAAAAATGCATATAATCATTTGAAATAAGTGGAATGAAAATCCTTCAGAATCTTTTGGCTCTATCCTTTAACAAGTTGTGGTTTGTAATGTGTAATTATTTTCAATATAATATCTACAAACTAATGATAGATAGATAGATAGATAGATAGATAGATAGAAAGATAGATAGATAGATAGATAGATAGATATCAACATACTTATAGCTATAGATGTAAATATAATATCCAGATCTAATAAAAATGGTTTGAAATGATTTTTCATTCTTGTATGACTAAAGGATTAATATGGGATACCAATGTACATAAAATTATCGATTGGAAGGACAAGGCTTTCCTAGGGAGGTATGATAACTTCTGGGATAAAAAATGGTATAGCTAGCTTGGATTTTGAATTTGGTCTATGACAAGAGGACTGGAAATATTTAACAATATTAGAACATATACACAAAATAAATTTACAAATGTTAGCAATACATTCAATCAAGAATTACCCCAACTATCCAAAATCTTAAAATAGCTATGTCAGATTATTTATAAAAACAAGAAAAGTAAAACATTTTTATCAAATTTATGTAAAATTGTTACTAAGTATAAAGATAAATATTGGAAGTTTATCTTTCAAAATGACTTGACTAAGTCAAATAAAAATGTTACTTTGAAATGAATAGGGAAAATTTCACAAGTTCCATTCTGGAAAATCAGTACTTGGTAATGTATACTTAGGGCTTTTTTTTACATCTGATAGTATTGTGAAATGACTAAGAGCTCCCAAATAACTTGGTGAAGATATAAAGGTGATCTGAATGCTAATTCGAAACAGATTTTGTTTGAATGTTTTTACATTAAGCTATACTGGAAAATATAATTACGTTTATACAAGCCTTGTGAAAAACAATGTTCTGATCAACTAAGAACTGATTGCATCTAATGTTTTTATTTCAAAGGGCTTAAAATCTAATCAGGAACCTTTTATCTGGCTCATTCTGGCAATATGAAAAATGTATTACTCTAGATCAGAAAAAGATTAAAAAAGCACCATTTCAAAGAATTTCTTCAACTATTTATATATACGATAACAAGAAAATTTGAAGTAAAGGAGATTAAAACAAATATGTTTTCAACAACAAAAGCCTTTAAAAAAGTGACGCAATGGATGAAGATATTTTATCATTTTGATACTCTCATATTGTCAGACGTTTCCTTTTAGATGATATATTTTGAACTGGAGAGAGTTACTAGGTGGTTTCATCTTTTGATATATGTTACAAGCAAGCATTATACTTAGTGAAAATAGTTATTAGTTTGATCTTAAAATATTAGTTATTTTAAATATGATTATATCTAATATACAATGTTCAAAATGAATTGCAATGTTATAATTGCTAGATAGATTTTCCTTGTAATTTGAGATAGAAACCATTAAATTAAATGAAGTAAAAAAATAATGTTGACAATGCTGAAAAGTGCTATTAAAGGCATCTATAAGCCATAGGAGCCAAATGTTTGGTTACTGATATATGCTGCATATTAACACACTTTAAGTATTGCTTTCAAGATCCACCTTTGAGTAAAGATGCCATGAGTGTAAATCATTACTTTTCCATCTGATTCTAAAATGACTTATCAGGGGAGCAACACACAATAGCATGCAGTTACCCCATACCTATGTCCAAACTTTAGGGTTACACTAGTCCCTATTCATTGTATATTAATGGGAAATACCACACCCCAATGCCCAATTCTAAAAGGGGACTGTACTTGCTACACTAAAAGTCTTATACATTATATATTGGTAAGTGTTGCCAATGTACAACCCTGAAATAGTTGACTGTCCCAATATATGTGACTTGGCACTGCAGGAAGTACCTGGTTGGATGCTTTACTGCCTGCATTACAAATTCCACATGCAGCAGGAGTTGTACTCAGTTATACTGCACAGTCTGGGACTATAAAGCGGATGAGGACTACAGGCATGCATGTCTTGCTGATATGAAACTATGTCCATATTTCTATGGGGATGACTTGAAAGACTTGAAATTTACAAATAGACTGAATTCATGGGTGGGTTAGCAGCCCTACATGTATGTCCCCTGTCATGCCTTTATTCTCCTGTTCATCCTACAGTTGGTGCTGATATGCAAAACAGCCTCATGGACAAACATCTCCAACTATATGTCAGACTTAGTATTGCAGGCTTGTTTCCTGCCTGCAGTACAGGGTCTGCTTAACAGGTGGAGCTGCAGACCAGGAATGCTTCAGCTGAACTCAGCAGGCTCACTAAGCCTTTGGGTAAGTTCATACTGTGCTAGGGATAGGTAATAAGAGTCATTAGCAAAGCATGCTAATGGATTTCCATATCTGCTCCTGATGTATTGGGACTCCCACTTATCTCAGGGGCCCTTGCTCTGACCTCTTAATCCTACTGGTGTAGAATAGGGCTGTCCAACCTTTTTGGCTGAGGGACCACTTACCATACAGTACAGGGGCCACTTATCATACTTGGCAAGTTTTAGGGGGACATTACCATGTCCAACATGTATCTGTCCATTCAAAACAGTTTGTTGCAGGGCATACTGAAGTCCAGATAAAATATTTTGGTGGGCCAGATTGTGTTCCTAGGGCCACCTGTTGGACACCTCTGGTGTAGAAGTTCAAGATGATACTTCCTTTGGTCTCTATAGTGGTGCTGGCATTGGTCACAAAGATGCATTTGCAAGCAGCATCAGACACTGCCTTGGCAAGGCTATGAATGGCATCTACGTCATACTGGCCATCCTCATTGGAGTACCGAATTAGGCATTCCTTGTGGTCCAGAAGAAGGAGCAAAAATAAAGATTTTTACTTTCTTTGAACACAGCTGTGAGCACTGTCACCATCAGTCCCCTTGGAAGGCAAATCCTTTCACTGTGGTCACAATCCAGATAACTATGGTAGCCATCTCATGACCAAGATCATTGCAGCTATTTATTATTAAAATACTTGTCATGGCATGATGGTGTAAAAAAGGAATTCCTTGGATCTCTTCATGGGGATTCAGAACATTTTGATATCCAGGGTGGACTGATCAATATCTATGCTGCGATAAACCACAAATATCTGCCTGCAATGTCTCAAATTGGTATGTTAAAGCACAAATTACTATTTGCAGTAATAGTGCATTGCAAATTGATACAATGTACAACCATGGCTTTTTTTTTTTTTTACAGGAACATCAGGTATTAAGTTGCAAAGGCCTCTTTCCCTAGGTATGTTAAATAATATTTTCCTATACCACATTACTAAGTAGCAACATATACAATAGCATGCAGGTGTTGCTAAATATTGTCGGTTATATCTTGGTATTTTTCACAGAAGCTGTGTTATCATGGTCCTCCACTATGGAATACTGACATGGCTGATGTCAGAGAACTAAGTATATGGGATGCAGATGGAAGCCATATCCAAACATAGTCATGGGTCATGGTGGTTGACATGTGCAGTGTGATGGCCACATCGCATCAACATTACACAAACACAGCTTTTAAGACTGTGCAACTCACCCCACAGGCACTCACAGACAGTAGGATGCAGAAACATCTGCCTTGGGAATGGTCACATCACCAGTGGCACATTCTCCTTGGTTGCCACAAAATATAAAGGTGACAACAAAGGACAGAATGCCAGTGGCCAAGTATGTCATCGGTACTGCCCAGCATCTGAGCTAAGTATATCAATGGCTACCACCCAATATTTGTGCAGGGGCCATAATACTGGTACAGGTAGACATCAAAACAGGAACACCTGAATTGGTTAGAATATTATGTAATCTGTGTAAGGATCTGAGGGAGTGTATGGGTCAGATGTGCCACATTGTGGAACAATATGTGTCTTAAATCATGTGTATACAATAATTGCCCATGTGTGGCCACACATCACAACCAATGCACTTCCAATAAATGGCCTGCCTCCACCTCCAGTGGGGAAGACTGCTGTGGGATGGGAAGGACACAACTTCACACCTCTTACACCATCATCTTCTCACCTCCATCCAGTATTGAGGGCATTATGGGGTGACATAGAAATACACTCAGAAATGGTGTTCATGTGGAGACCACCCAAAGCATTAGTCACAATACTTGTGGAGAACTAGAAAGTTCTTTCCTCTCAGCATGCAATGATCCACATCTATGACCTGGCCAGGACAGGGCACACCCATGATCTGGGATGTGCATGGTCAGAACTTATGTCTTTTCTGTTTATACTGCATCTGTAAAATAGACTCCAGCACAGTGCTACTCACCTGCTGATGCTGTGTCCCAACAGACATGCACATCTGCAGTGACTACCACCGCATCCTTGCACAACACTGCAGACAGTATAACACTGGATATATCATCCCCCACAATGGCCAGCCTATTGAACTATCCCCAGTTTCCTACCCATGCACAGACACACTCACAGCTAAAACCTCCTCCCCACACTGTTCATTTTTCACCTCATTATTATGACCCTGCTCAGCTATAAATAAAACAATAACTGCACACTGCTGTGAGGACTGTGTTACTGGGGAAGTCTAGAAGTCATCTGATGCACAGTATGACCAGTCTTTTTTATTTGGACAATCTATTTCTTATGAGCAGTAGAGCAAATCTGTGAATGGTATAGCACAGCCTGGGTACAGTTTTTTATGTGTCATTTTTTTATTTTATATGTACTGCTTCATTCTTGTCTATAATTATGAATCAGATGATTCTTTTAGCCAATGCCATGGCATACTTCACCCATGTCCATCAGATATAGTTATCCCCTGCGAGGGGGCTCTTTCACAGGCTCTTCATCAGCCACCTCTTCTGATACCAAGTCTGGTATTTTGGTCAGGGAATTTCTTTGCCCTGCTATGCTATACTGCAGTGATTTTGCTGCATATTGCATAGTCATATTGCATTACACCATCAGATACATCCAGGTGATGAGAAACAGGCCAAACACAAGCTCAGTAATTACCTGGGTCTGTGATGTTGTATTATGGTAGCCATTCTTTTCCATAGTTTGTGGATTTTTAATTGATGTCATTAACTATGGCTCCATGGCATATTCAGCATCACAATTAAGAAGACCCCGGGAAAAATCTCCCCACACAAATTACTACTATAAGTTGCTTGACTGCAATATGGTGCAGTCATGGGTAATGTCTGGATAGCCAGCAGACATATTGTATATTATACGGTGTGCATTACAGATCATCTGACAGTTGATGGTAGTGTTACCCTTAATAGCTCTCCAAGTGGAGCCTTTATTGAAATGTGGGTGCATTATATGGCCAGTGGTACCTCAGGGAAAATGGCTATGTCATAAAAAAACACAATTGCTACCCTTTTCCTCTGTGGTATGTGGAAATCACATGTGCATCCTCCCCATGCTGTAGCATGGCATCAAGGAAGTGGTGATGTATTATTTAGGTTTTTGTAAAATGTGCTACTCACAGATAAGGAAGCGGTGAGCAGAAAAATCAAACCAAGTAAAAATCACACTGCTACTCCACAGCTGTTTCAAATTTGAAACATTTTATTAAAATACTTAAAACGTTTTAAGAACGCTTGAACAGCGCTTCAAACGCTTGGTTAACCACCAAGCAAAGTAAATCTTCTCAGTAAAAAAGCTGCAGCAATCAAATACTGATGTCCTTATTATATCTGATTGTCAATGTTCCAGAATCACTCATAAAGTAACAACTTTAGAATTTCACAAGTTAAGAGATTTTGTCAGTATTGCAACATATAAGAATATTCTTCGGCTTGAAGCTCTCAGCTGCACGAACAATTCCCAAGCCAGAACACCAAGGAAATACTCGGTTTTCACCAAGCAAGGCAATTCTTCTTAGTAAAAAACAGTATTGCACTCAAGTTGTAACAAACTCAAAAGTAGTCATTTATAGCAGTATAAATCTTGGAAAACTTTTAGCTGCTGATAAAAGCATATAACCCATTGGGTGAAATGCATTTGCAACTACTATCGATGTTTCAAACTCGCTCAAAGAATAAATGCTGTAACTTTGAAACCTTCAATTCGCAAGTTTGAGGGTTCTGCCAGTGATAGAGGATTTAAGAAGGTTCTTACTTTTCAAAATCTCGGCAGCACCAACAACTCCCAAGCCAAACGCCAAGCGTTAAGTGTAAAAAAAGCAACAGAATCCTCCAAAAATGAAGCTTAGAGCCTTAAGCTCAACTGCATAAGCAATGCTTTTCAAACTTTCGGTAGCACAAATAACTCCCAAGCCAAACGCCAAGCATTAGATGTAACTAAAGCAACAGATTCCTCCAAACAGGAAGCTTGAAGCCTTGAGCTCAACTGCACAAGCAATGCCTGGACAAAAGTAACAATTAGTATTCCTTCTAGTATAAAATCACTTCCAAATGCAAAATGAATGAAACATCCCATATAAACATACAATAAGCGATTTCGGATTTTCCTTCATCAGATCATAATGAACTGGGACACGATTACGTATATTTATTCTGAAATCTCCACCAGTAAGATTCAAAATGACAGAGAACACCTTCTTAGTAGTTAGAGCCATCCACTAATTGTTGTTATTCAATGACACGCCTACCTTTCATCCAATGGTAGGTCTCCTTGCTTTCAGCATGGGTTTGAATGGAATTATGGCATTAAGGCCGGGAGCTCGGTCTGCTCGTAAATTAACTATCCATTTTGTTTCACAGGTCTCTGTTTTATTGACAATATCACCTCTTCTGATATCTTCAGGTATTCTTTCAATAGCTTTAAAAACAAAGCTATGATTAGGAAATTTCAATACATATACTGCCAAGGCATTATGGATGTCTCCTCTTCTAATGTCTCCTATATGTCGTAAAATTATTTTCCTAAAGTTCTGATTTGTCTTCCCAACATAATAAGAAGGACAATCTTTACATGTGGCTAAGTAAATAACATTTTTGGTGGTACATGTAGCCTTGCAATTAAAAATAAAGTAGCTGTTCATTCCTAGACATCTAAAAATATTGCTGCTGTCAATGTATTTACAAGCAGAATAATTGTCACACTGAAAAGTTCCTTTTTTGCCTACTATGGTAGGTCTCTGAAAGCCATCTCTCATACATAGAAGGCATTTGATATTCTTCTTACTCTTATAACTATAGTGTGGTGTGTCCCCAACTATAGAGCGTATTTTGGAATCTTGAGTAAGGATTGGCCAAAATTTGTCAATAATTTCTCTAATCTATCTGTTATCTGTACTATAAGTGATACATAGCCTCATAGGAGATGGATTATGCTCATTTTCCTTATCAGATTTAATCTTCTGTCTTTTCCTTCTGTGAAATTCATGGATATTGATGTCTGTATCTCTTTTCGAGTACACTCATGCTTGTAAGCAATTCTTAAATTGTGTCACCTCTTGCTGAATCACAGACTCTTGTGTGCACCTCTTATTGATTCTTGTAAGCTCGTTCTTCATAATGTTATTAGTTATATGTTTTGGGTGCATACTACTTTTATGGAGGTAATGATTTCTCCATGCAGATTTCCTATAAAGTGTTGTCTCTATGTTTTTTTCTTGGTTCAACATGACATTAAGATCTAGGAAATTCACTCGATCACGTGATGCTTGGCTGGTAAATTTCAAAAATGTCGTGGTCCCATTCAGATATTGCAGAAATGACTGAAACTGTGATTCATTCCCTCTCCAAAGAAGGAACAGGTCATCTACAAAACGACCATAAAATTTCACATTCTTAAACCATGGATTGTAGTCACTAAGGACATATCTACTTTCCCAGTCTGAGAGGACACTCATTTCACCCAATGGGTTATATGCTTTTATCAGCAGTTTTCCAAGATTTATACTGCTATAAATGACTACTTTGGAGTTTGTTACAACTTGAGTGCAATACTGTTTTTTACTAAGAAGAATTGCCTTGCTTGGTGAAAACCGAGTATTTCCTTGGCGTTCTGGCTTGGGAATTGTTTGTGCAGCTGAGAGCTTCAAGCCGAAGAATATTCTTATATGTTGCAATACTGACAAAATCTCTTAACTTGTGAAATTCTAAAGTGGTTACTTTATGAGTGATTCTGGAACATCGACAATCAGATATAATAAGAACATCAGTATTTGATTGCTGCAGCTTTTTTACTGAGAAGATTTACTTTGCATGGTGGTTAACCAAGCGTGTGAAGCGCTATTCAAGCATTCTTAAAACGTTTTAAGTATTTTAATAAAATATTTCAAATTTGAAACAGTTGTGGAGTAGCGGTGTGATGTATTATTTAGGCAGATGCCTGGGGAACACCCACTGTAACCTCTGCTGGTCAGTGAAAGATCACTGTAGCTAACATTCTCAAAGCCACACGTACCATGGGCTCCACAGGTATAGGTAAACTGTACATCCTCTGGACCTGGTTATGAGGTTGACACATCTCAGTCATTCCTGCATGGTGTTTCTATTTACAATTTAGCCAGCTACAAGTTCTGTGCCTTGGAGGAACTGGTATGCTCCCCATGGATAAATGACTTTGTGCTGCTGAGGATGACAATGGACAACACTGTGACTACAAGCAGGGACAATAGCCTCTTGCACACACACACACACACATATATATATATATATATATATATATATATATATATATATATATATATATATATATATATATTCTAGTGTGACAGCTACCTCGTGTATGTTTTCATGGTCTGTTTTTGGTAACTTCAAGATTTTGTGTAGTCTGCAGCATTGGAGGTAATGTCTCTCTACATGGAATACAAACTTTTCTGAATCACTGCACTATTTTTTTACCCTCATTTGCCCTTGTTTTAATAATATTGTTCATTCCCATATCATTATTTTACCATTTGTATATTATATGTTTATTCCATCAACTATAGACAGCTTAAGGGAGATCAAATTGTTATTTAAAAATGTATAATCTATGCTTCTAGTATAGGAATAATGACAAGGACACAACTTAATGACAATAAATAATAACCTAATGATAGATGTAAAGACAGGTAACACCAGGTTTACGGGAGATTCACTTTGCAGTAGAACTGGTCTCAATTCAGTTTCATTAAAATTAAGGAATTTGATTCTTGGGTGACAGGGTATATAATCCTTTTCTAGAAAGTTACAAACTCATAGAAGGCCATTCTAAGCTTTTTGTTTGAAACATTTAACATTGAACAGTTGTATATGATGCAAGCAACAGAATTTTTCAGCTTTCAGCAATAGCACATAGTGTGTCTCTGAATCACACCCACATGACTTGTGGCTACTCATCAATCAAAACCAGCTACCACAACTCAAAAATGTTTCTGAATCTTAGGGAATAAGTCTAGCAAAATGTTAGTTCAACAACATTTTTCTACATGAAAAGGTTCCTTAAAAAATTTGGCCTATGCCTGGCAGATACAATGTGAAAGTTAACATCATTGCTAGTATTACAGAGGAAATTAGCATACTCACTGGTGAGTATGACTTTACTGAAGTAATGGCGTGAGCAGTTGAGGCATGCCAAAAAAAATTTGCCAGAGTTTTCTGACAATATAAAATCACACCTCTCAACTTCTGAGAATAAGAAATGTGGGCAAAGCCATAAATAATGGGGTTACAAAGGCCCAAAAATAGGGACACTTTTTAAATATTGCTCTTACAAACTTAGAATGTTGATAGAATAAGAGGTTTTGCATTAGCATGAATTTTCTGAAGGATATCACATCTGAAACTTAAATTTCTGTCATTATTTTTCTGACTTCAATCCTCAATATTTTGCCAATGATTTGCCAGAAAAAACAGAATTTTATGAGAAACAGACCAAAAGTATGAGTCAAACATCTGAGAAAATCTGTACAGTTGAGAAGTATAAACAAAATTCTGTTAATGTAATCATCTGGTGTACTTATCAAGATGATAGTCAAGATTTCAGCTTTATGATTACTCTTAACATTTAAGTTCCAAAATCTGTATATCACTTCTAAGAAAATCTAATAAAGTCCCTCTGTTATTCAAATGCAGTAGCTGATAATTAAATTAAGCTGTTGTAAATGATTACCCATTAAGCTGCTGATATTCATTTCACTCATTTCAAATTGTGCAGGACATTTAGCTGAGTCTCATTCTTAAAGGCAAGCTATTGTCTTCTTTACAGGCAACAATACCATCCTTGTAGGTTTGCAGATGATTTGATACCTACCATTCCCTCTTGTTTAAATTGTAATTTTTAACCTGTATATATTATGCTGCCTATTGGTATGTCAAGTGAATGTTTCACCCACCAGCTCAAAAGACGTAGTAGTATAATTGCATTATGGGGAATATGGACATCAAATCCCATTTGCTTGTTCATCTTCCCTGCTCATTGCATTCTCCCAATTATTTACATCCTTCAAAATGCAGAATACAGTGCATTAATAAACCCAATAGACTATCCACAGTGTCTTGTTATATACATGCACATCCCTTTTTCCCATTTTTGCAGACGGGGTCAGGGTGCCACTTCAACAGTGACAATTATCTAAAACCAAGGTTTATACTACCAGGTAGTTAGCCTTATACACACACACACACACACACACACACACACACACACACACACACACACACACACACACACACACACACACACACACTCACATCTATATATATATATATATATATATATATATATATATATATATATATATATTAGTTTACATAAAAGATAGCAATCCAAATTTCACACTATTTAATGTGAACACAAAAGCATTGTGAGCCAAAGAAATAGTCCCTAGTGGCCCCATTTCCTGCCAAACTAATTGTTAAGGACATTGCATAAGCTACGTGGGGGAGGGGTTCATGTGATTTCCATTTTCTTGTTACATACTTCTCCGCAACCAACATAACAAAGCTGATAAATATCATCCTTATTTTGTCCAGGCCTTGTCCTGTCATCCAGCCAAGTAAAAATTCACTGGTTAATACTAAATTGGGATCTCATATTTGACACAAAAGCTCATGCAATCCTTCCTTAAAGTTATCTAAGGATGTAACACTCCCAAAAAATGTGAATTCTTTCAGCGGTGCTCTCACTGGCACATCTCCAGTAGCTCCTTAAGACATTTGAATAAACATTATTTAATTTCAAATGTGTATAAAAATACTGTTGTAGGCATTTCCACCCAAAAATCCTAACTTTTCAGTACTTGGTTACATATCTTGGCACCAGGTATATTTCTTTCCAGCACTCATTCTGAATGGTCAATCCTGATAGTTCCTACAAACTCACTTTTCTCTTGATGCTGATATTTTCCAAATTTTCAAGTGAGCGCTGGTAAGTCCTTCTTATTACTCCATTTGTATTAGCTTTTTCAGTCCTTGGTTCAGTTAGAAACTGAAACAATTCATCTTTGTGAATATCTATGTTGCATACCTCTGTCTTCTCTTAAATTCTTCCAACAAGCCCAGATATAACAGTTGGTCTCAATTTCACAGGCCAAAGGTATCTCTAGCCTCTTGCCAACACATTAGTCTAAAGTTTCTCTCAACTTGTTCTCAAAATATGGGTTTTAAGCTTTCCTTTTTCATCCAGAGGAGGCTAGCATTGTGCAATCCTCTGGATGTATCTTTCCTAGAGGAAAACCTACTGGAGTAATTCTGTTTTCCTAGTTTTGTAGAATTTCTTGGAAAAGCATCTCTCGGCTATCTTGTATGCATGAAATTCCACATGATAAAGCATATTTGTTTGGAGATAATGGAGCCAAAATCCTAAGTGCTTGACATTCATAATGTTGAGTTTCTCAAAGAGTGCAAGTTCTTTCCATTTAGTCCAATAGTTTGATAATTTGGAGCAGCTAAATAAATCTAAGTTGGGTAGCCGCAAAGCATCCCTTTAAGTTAGGCAAAGAGAGGCCACCTTAGTATGCTGATAACATTAATTTATCCCAACTAAGTCTTAGCCTCCTGCCTTCCTAAAATAATTCCTTTAACTCCTTGTTTTGCCAAAAGATATGTTTGATAGATGAAAGAATGACCAGACTGTCAAAACTCACTAAGACACTGTATTATGACTTTTAAAACATGGATGATTGCTTTCATCATTTAGATATCCTCAGAGGCATTAATCAAACTGTTGAAAAATTACAGGAATTAAAAAGCTGACATACCCCCAAATAATGTAACCTATCACAGGCTGCTGTTTGTTGTTAATATCCAATAAAAAACTTTTATAAATGACCAATCATGCCTCAAAAGTCATTTTGCCCACCACATAAAGAGAAGCCAAATGATATGTTTGAGAGGATCTGCTATAAAATACCAAAGATCAGAAGAGCAATTTTCATTTTCAAGAGACTGAAAATACCAAAACATGACATACCCAAATGCTGAAGCTTTCCCAGGGTAAGTAAACACTTGCCCAAACTTAAACTAAATACACACCAAAGTAATTAAAACCCACCCAGGTGGGGGGTTATGCCCCCACACACCCAAATCCATCACACACCCCCAACTATATATACCAACTCTGGGATCATACTACAGGGGAGAAAAGGGCATGTTGGGCAAGTGTTTACTTAACCTGGGAAAGCTTTGGTGTTCAGGTATGTCAGGTTACATTATTTTCCGTCTCATGAAAATGAACGTCAGTATTCTGATCTTTATTTTTTTAAGTAGATCCATTTGAGAATATAAAAATAAAACTGACCTATGAAGACAGCTAGAGGGTATAGAAGCATTATAATTAAGTGGATTTTGGTATCCAAATCAAGCCTTATTATTTGAAACGTTCTTATTTTAGTCAATATTTACTATGAGTTTCTGACTGCATTTCCTTAGTTGTTTTCTCAGCTTTGGGTCTAAGACTTATTTCATACATATTTTATATACATGTATTTGTTAATTTTATATAATTGTCTTCTACTCATTGTATGAAATGGAGCATTTTTCCCTGGCCTCCAATGAATATGGAACTTGTGCCAAGTCAAGCTTTCTTGATAAAAATCAATAAAAAAATAAATAAAATTTTCCAGGTATGTAATTTTATCATTTCCCCAGAGATTGGAGTATTGCTGAATTAGGATGCCTCTGGGAGTGGAATTTAATGTAATAGCCTTAGTTTTATTAATATTAATCTTATAAGCCCAGAATGTGTAATTTCCTAAGTAGCACAACAACTTCTAATACTCCCTGCTCAAGATCAGCTAAGCATAACAAAATGTGATCAGCAAATAAAAGTTTCCTGTGTTGAGTTCCATACCAAGTATGGCCCTTAATCATGGAATTTGTAATCATGACTGCTAGGAGTTCTATACAATGCAAACAAAAAGGGTGAAATAAAACACCCCTGCTCATGCCACACTGAAACATAAAAGGTTGCAAAAGTCCCACAGTTATCTTTACTTTGGTCTGTCACCTACAGTAAATATTCAGTAAAGGATTGACCAGGAAGATGGGAAATCCCATTTATAACAGAACTTTCCAAAGATAGATCCAGTTTACCTTGTCTGCATGCAGACTGATCAGGAAGAGCAGGCTATTTTATTTCTCTAGTTCTCTTTGAATCATCAAGGTGCAACAGATGTTATCAAATGTTTACTTCCCCTCCACAAAAATCATACTGATCCCTGCCTATAAATTCAGTAAAATCTTAGTCATCCTATGGGCTAATATTGACCAAAAAAAATCTTACAGACAAGGTTAAAGACTAAGATCAGTCTGTAAGCATTAGAAACCGTGGTGCCTTTTGCTTCTCTGGGCAAGACTATCACTACTGCCTCCTTCCAGATGACAGAAATTTGGCCCCCACATACAACATGTTTAAATAAAATTGTCCATATCTTGACTAGTATAGAATCTACCAATTTCCATATCTATACCTAAACCACCAGATACAGAAGTTTTACCATGTGTCTGCCAAGTTAGACCCTGCCTGACTTCCCTCACAGTCTGTTTATTTTTTAACAGTATTTTATCTTCATCCTTACTTTTGGTAGATGGAGACATCTTAAATAATCATGTAGAGATTTTGTTACCTAGATTCCCATTGTTCTACATATAGAGTTTCATAGTAATTCTTAAAAATGTTTAAGATTTCACTTGGATTTCTTGTTAATTACCCTGAGATGGGATTCCTAAGTTTAGTAATCATTCTTTGGGCCATCTGGAGTGCATGTTTTTTCAATGATTTTTGCATTGTTGGGTTAGTGGCAAAATTGTTTTAAGAAAGCTATTTTGCACTCATAAACTCAGTCTAACTGATCTTCATCCCTGTCTTTTCAACATTCTTTAACCCTCTCTTATGAATGTTCTTTAACCCTGTCTTTTGACTGTTCTTCAACCTTGTCTTTTGAACATTCTTTGACCCTCCCTTTGGAATGTTCTTTAACCCTGTTTTTTTGAACGTTCTTTAACTCTGTCTTTTGAACATTCTTTAATGCTGTCTTTTGAATGGTCTTTAATGCTGTCTTTTGAACGTTCTTTAACTGTGACTTTTGAACGTTATTTAACGCTGTCTTTTGAATGTTCTTTAATGCTGTCTTTTGAATGTTCTTTAACTCTGTCTTTTGCTTCCTGACAGTGAGTAACCTCCTCTTCACTCATGGGCCTTGCATGCATTTGATTCTGCTGTAAAATGTGTAAGTTGCCCAGATAATTATTTGTGCTCCTTATCTACAGTTCCTTTTCATTTTGCTTAAGTTTATTTTTATCTGTAATTTGAAATAATCCCATGCTTCACTATATTCTTCATACATACAGAAATCTTTGTGAGTTCCTCCTTTATGGTATCTACTACTCAATCCTTAAACATCCCCAATTAAGGAGATAAGATGGAAATTTCTAATACCTGTCATAATTCATATCATCATGCAATCTTATTTTCATTTAGACTTGAGACTGATCAGATAATGTCATTACGTGGGTATATAAAGTTTATAAGTGATTAAGATAATCAGTATAGATTATGACCAACCTATTACAATTTTGCAAACCTGGGGAAATATGTCTACTTAGACAGAACTCTTAGCCTTTCATTTATGTCTTCTAACCTGAACATTTTAAAATATTTTTTCATGTAATTTCCTTTAGAACTAACCTTTAATTTTCTGGCTCACCTAGAGGTGTCCCCAGGTTCAAAAACTAAATTCCAGTTCCCCCAAAAATGAAAAGACCATCCTAATGACTGATAAAGTCAATTGATGTTTCGGAATGTTGTGCTTTTTATACTTCGATGGTATACAGCTAGAGAGATTCATTTACCCAAAAAGGTTCTCTTTATTATCATGAACCTACCTTTCTTATTTATAACAGAGTCTTCAGCAATGAGTATCATTGCTAAGCAGAGAGGTTAATGAGAGAGAGACATGCAGAAAAGCAGAATGTGGCTTGATGTATCAGTGATGAATGATACTAGCCTAAGAATAAGAACCAGTGAGAGAAATAAAAACAGGATAATTGACTAAATGAGAGAGAGGGAGAGAAAGAGATCAAAGTGGGGGGGGGTAGGAGAATAGAAAGGGTGAGAAGTGATGAATGAGAATAAAATAGAGAGGACAGGAGACACCACAATAACAAAAGTCATATGAAGAAAGTAGATGTGGGAAACACAGACTTTTTATATATAAAGTTTTAGTAAAAGCTGCAAGAAAAGAGAAAAAGCAAAAAAAAAAAATGCTCCACAGATGGAGAACAGAAAACTTAAGGATATTAGTAGTTATGCTTAATCAAGGGGTATAAGACGAAGGGATATAAAAAGTACAAGAAAAATAGCAAGGACAAAAAAAAGGGGTCTTATAAGATTGAATATCTTATACTGGAATGTAAATGGTATCAGTGAGAGCTCAAAGGTAAATAGAATTCTAACCTATATTAGAAACTTTGTGATACAGGTAATAATGTTAGAAGAAATGCTATCAGGAAAGGGGGAACGTGTAAATTATAAATAGAGGTTTTAGAGAAGGATATAACTCATAGGCCTGGGAAAGTAGGAGGAAAGTGGGTGATTAACAGTGAAGGGTGCAAATGGCTAAAGAGGAAAAGGAGATAGGTGGAAAAGAAATATATGTATTAATTTGAGGCTACCAAAAGGGTCAAAGAGAAATATTGGAAATGTTTATGTCCCATCAGAAATAAATAAAAGGGAATTAAAATAGGCCGTGCAGAAAGTGGTTGAATTTCAATAAGGAATGCTAATAATCCCCAGGGGAATGGAATCTGGTCAAAGAAAGAGGAGATGTTTGGGTGGGCCACAAGACAGAGTACTTACCCAAGAGGGAAGATTATGGGATATATTCCTAGCAGAAATAGACAGAAGCTATGATGCAATGTTTTGAAAACACTCATATATATATATATATATATATATATATATATATATATATATTATATATCTTTGTGTGTGTGTGTGTGTGTGTGTGTGTGTGTGTGTGTGTGTGTGTGTGTGTGTGTGTGTGTGTGTGTGTATGTTTAAGGACAGTGGCATTATACTGGTAAAAGGAGTCATATAAAGGTAAACTAAAATGCTGTTTAAGTAGCTAGATAAAGAAAGCAACAGCAAAGTATCAGAAAATATTTCTGCTATATATATCTTGCTCACAGTCTAAAGTAAATGGTTTAACTTGAAAGAAACAGTAAAAAATTATTCTGCAATAGATACAATGATAAAGTGCATTCTCTTTTGTTTGTTTATTTGTTTTGTTTTCTTACCATAAATTATTCTCTATCCTGTAATTTGCAGGCAGTGTTGGGAGGTGCTGTCAGATTATTTCTCTATATGTTTATTATTATTATTATTATTATTATTATTATTAATTTTTTTATTTCTTATTTCTTATTATTATATAATTATTATTATATTTATTATTGAAAGTGGCTTTGTGGCTCTGTCACATTCCTTGATATACTGAGCTGTCCAGGGTACTGAAGTACTGTGTATTGCATAATGATTGGTTCCCACAGGATGTAGGTGTTGTTTGCATTGCTGACTCCCCACCTTTTTTATTTTTTGAGTAACAAAATTAATAAAGAATGCTTTTTATTCACTCTAAAAAGTAAAAAAAAGGGAAGAAGAGTGAAAACATTGCAAAAGAAACACAGACAAGCTGATTTCAGAAAAACATTCAAGGTTGGTATTGCTGATTCCCGTTACTTCTTCTGCTACCTCATTACAAGAATCAGCAAAACCAACCTCAAATGCTTTTTTCTGAAATCATCTTGCCAGTGTTTCTTTTGCAAAGTTTTCACTCTTCTTCCTTATTTATTTATTGTTTTACTTTGTAGAGTGATTTAGTCGAAAGCATTCTTTATTAAAAACATCTTTTTATTACTTATATTTTTAAGGTTTTATTTAATCTTTTAGCATCATCATAAACCTCTCCCTATGTATACCACCCCTTCCTTTCTGTCCTTTGTTACTTCTTCTGTCTCAAGCATTCTCCCATGGCTCTTCATTTTTTTCCTCCATTTCCTAATCCTCTGTCTTCTATTTACCTTCTGCTTCATATCTCTTGAAGGGATGCATTTTAATATTACATATTTGTATAGACTTTACATACTCATACTTATTTATAACTT
The DNA here is from genome assembly GCF_019279795.1 of Protopterus annectens. Lineage (NCBI taxonomy): Eukaryota > Metazoa > Chordata > Ceratodontiformes > Protopteridae > Protopterus > Protopterus annectens. The sequence goes on from NC_056726.1 coordinate 880,484,963, forward strand.
ATTTATTATTGTGTAATAAAACTTTTGGTTTACCCAGTGGGAGAGCAGGTGGTTTTGCCACTTCAAAATAAGAGGTTCTCCAGTTGAATTATTGTCTGGGATGCTGTATATGTAGATCTGCATGCCCTCCTTGTGTCTAGTGGGGCTTTCTCTGTATACTCCTGTTTCCTCCCTGCAGCTAAAGGCATTTTGTAAGGGAACTGGCAAATCTAAATTATCCCTTTGTGAGTGTTAGAGAATAAAGGCCTGGCAATCAACTTCTGTTCTCTAAGTAACAATAAACTCACTGGATGACAGCAGTTATTCATGGTATACAAGTCAGATGTGATTTTTTTATTTTATTGGGCCTCCAATGAAAAAAACACTGTTTCATTATATTACCGCAATTAAGAAATGCAAATAAATCAATAAAAGTAAATAGACTCTCCCTCTGTTCTTTGCCAATAATGGCAATGCATTATAATACACATATTAAAAACTGCTTATACCCACATATCTTTGCTTACACTGTCTATTCTTTCTTGTAGGTGCAAGGTATACTGTATGCTATTATACACTGTAACCTATATATTCCTGTGTGCTTTCTATTCACCTTGCAGGTGATATTCTATACTGCATGAATTTTTCTTTGATATAATTTAACCTGTTCATATTTATGCTTGTATTTATATTATTACATTTTTTTGTATTGTATGTTATTACTACTGAAGCCTTTCTCCCAAGACTTTTAATGAAAAAGGGCTATATCTCATTATTTTAATGTTTTCTTCCCTATTTGAGTGGTGCAGTAATTAGCATTGTCACCTCACAACAAGAGGCTATCCAGCTTGATTCTTGACGGAGAGTCTTCTGTGTGGAGTCTGCATGTCCTCCCTGCACTCACATGGATTTTGTCTGGGTGCTCTAGTTTCCTTCCACATTTGAAAGACATGCTTCTGGAGCCTTTCTGCCCCCCAGGACTCCTCTGAAAATGGGATCTGTCCCAGTCAGACTTTCCTGTAAACAAATGTTAAATAAATAAAATATTCTGTTTCCTTCATTTTTTCTTCTCCAGGAAATCATGTGTTTATATTATGTGGTCAAAGTATTCAAATTTTAGTTTCACTATCAGACTTGTTAGTTAACAGTCTGGACTTATTTTCTTAGTTATTGTGTGATTTGATTTATTTGCTATTAAATCAAAAAAAAAAAAATATATAAATATATATATATATATATAAATATATGTATATATATATAAATATATATACATACATATATATATATATATATATATATATATATATATATATATATATATACATATATTTGTCAGTGGTGTTATAGTCCTTCTTACACAGTCATTCTGTATTTTCCTGCCAGCTTTTCTTAACTTCTTCAAATCTTTATCTTGTCCAGTTTTATGCAGATATTTCCGTTAACAATGTCAACCCTACAGAAAAGCTTTTGTCATTGTATTTTCATCTTTCATATATTTACAGAACACATTTAAAATTGTCTTCTAGTCTGTTCTTGCTGTTCTCTAGAACTCCATTCAGTTTAACAAATGTTTCTCTGTTTCTATTGCCCTTTGTTCCACTCCTTTCCTGAAACACTTCTAAAGCCTTCACATACAGATATTTTGCATTCTCTATTTTCTTTCTTTTTGGAATATTTTAGTTGACAACTAAATAATTTCTATCTGTAGTTTATTAGGTTCATAGGTGCATAGGTGTGTACTAGGCTAATGGCCCTGGTGCCTTTACAAGCCTAGCCCATAGAAGTGCCCTGGAACCATGCCGCCTGACATTAGTTCCCAGTGCCTCTATCAAGTAGAGCCACTGGAGTGATCCCCGAGGTGAACTTTCTATTACCCATCCACTCATCAAGATCTCTCTTGAAGAGGGACAGCAAAGTGCTCTGCTTGACATGTATGGGAAGTCTATTCCAGAGCATATGAAGTCTATTCCAGAGCATGGGCAGTCTCTGGGTGAGGAACTTACCCCTCCAGCATGTTCTATTGATTGTGATAAATGGTATACCACAAACAACATCACAGTTGGCAGTATTGAGATTAGAACCCCTACCTATCTAGTTATCTATACTACAGTGCTACCTACTTATCTAATGCACCATGGAGCTCATATAAAAGTCACCACTGCCAAGGCTTGAACCCAGGACCCTGTGCACTACAGTCAGAGCAATGTACCACTGAACCAAATCAGCTGTAAATAATTACCTCTGCCACATTTCAAACCAAGGCCCCTCTCAACTGCAGCCTACTGCACTAACCCACTACACCACACAGATCTTAGACAGTATAACCAACCTCTGCATGGATTATGTATCACTCACATGGAGCTTAGATGGCTGAAGAGTGTCCAAAGGTGCTTCTAATGTGAATAACATCAGAAGCCCTTGTAAAGTATAGCAATGGCGGGGGTTTACTGGGTGGAACAGGACTCAAAATGGTATAACCTACAAACACACTCACAAACTTGGACAAACACACATACACTCAGTTGTCAGTACCACAATTAGGACCCCTACCCATCTAGTTTTATGCACTATAGTGCTACATACTTATTGCAAGGACCACGAAGCTTAGGCACTCTGTCTACCTAGTCTAATCCCTTAAATCTGTTTTTCACTTCTACTGTGCCTTCATATGGAATATTATTAACTTCAGTATGCTAGCTAGCAGATTTTCCTTTTTACTTTAATTTGATATCTAAATTTTGTGATGGTCCACAGCTCCAGGTATTATTTTTGTCAGTGTGGAGCTCTTTTATCTTTCACAATAAACTATATAGTCAATGTGATTTAGTTAGCACCATCGGGTGATATTCATGTATAAAACCATCTGTTAGGTTATTGGAAGAGAATGTTTGGTTTGACAATTGCGTTTTATTGACAGAATTCTGCATGTCTATGATTGAGTCATTTTGTGTACCAAGACAAAAAATTGCATAACATTCCAGCTCTTCTTGTATAACAACTTTAGCATTCCACCTAAGATTAAAGTAGAACCTTTTTGTTTGTGTTATGTCCAGAAGATGCAGCAAATAGTCATAAAACAAGATGACTTCTCCTTTGTTGGCATCTGTACTTGGGGAATAAAGGTATCACTCTAATGTTAAAAAGCCTTTCTCGAGAGAGTAAGTGAGATCATTTATTTTTTTGGGTTGGAAACAAAGACTGATTTTGATACCTTTTTTATTGAGTGTAATGGCTACTTCAGTTCTTCTGCAAAGTTTTTGTCCACAATAAAAGATATAGTGTTTAATCAGACAACAGTAAATCACACAATCTTCTTCTTCTTCTGGCTTTTCCTGGTTGGGGGTCACCACAGCGAATCACCTGTCTGCTCATGATTGGCAGTGGAGTTTTATAGTGTCAAGTTGCCAGCCCGGCGCCTAACCTTCCACAGAAGGCACACATACACACGCACTCACACCTAGGGCCAATTTAGAGTCTCCAATCCACCTGCAGCATGTCTTTGGGATGTGGGAGGAAACCGGAGCACCCGGAGGAAACCCACACGACCACAGGGAAGACATGCAGACTCCGCACAGAAGGCACCCCAGCCAAGGATCGCACCGGAGAACCTCTTGCTGTGAGGTGACAATGCTAACCACTGCACCACAGTGGCAGCCCAACAGTAAATCACACAACGATAAATAATAATGATTAAAAGTACTGTAGAGCAATTAAACTCATGAAATGCAGCACGTTATGTTATGTTAGCAGATGCAGAGCATTATCTGCACTGAAAAACATGTATAAGTGTTTATTACATCTCATTTTAGCAGCTATGTTTTACATTATTCTGAAAGTATTTTTGTGGTACATATTTACTGAACATGACATTAAAATGCGACATTGGTACACATAAAGCAAAAGAAAAAACATGCTAACATTTCACTTGTTTTTATGCAAGATACAATTTTATATAAATTGATGAATTCCTGCCTTTTCTTAAATATCATACTCACCCTGGACAGTATTCTGCATGTATTGCTTCTACAATTTCATTTTATTTCTTGTAATTTGTTCTTTCCCTTTTAGAAAGATACCGCCTCCATTTCTTTTATCTCCTTCGTAATATTCAGTTCTTCAGTTACAACTGGTTTAGATTTTGATTTCCATTTGCTAGTAATTGTGCTTTTTTCACAGTTAATAACATTACAATTTATTAGGCCTTACTATCTCTGTGGAATTCAGATCCTATATCCTAGCTCAAAAGAAGAATTTCCTTACTTTCAACCACTTGATCCTCAAACATTTCTGATAAAGCATTCTGCAGGGCATTTTTTTAATTTGCCAGCTTATTGCATTCCCTAAAAAAACATGTACCCCAATTGTCTATTTCATTCTCATCATACCTCCAACATTTGATATTTGCCTGAAAAAAAATCTCTGAACCCCTAACTAGGATATAAAAATACATATGCAAACACTTCAAAGCAAAAATCCTAAACCTTCTAGACTTTATTGCATACTTTGTAGAAACACAAATGTCTTCCCATTATTCATTTGTAAATTGACTTTCCAGTCCCCCTTCCTAAACTTTTCTAACCTCTTCTTATTGATTCTTATAGTTAGCATGCAATATTTTGTATGTCCTACTAATTATCCCCTTTTCAGCAGTAACATATCTACTATGCTCCTCAAAGAATATTATCAGAGCTGGTATTTCATTTAATAAGCCCATCTCCCTTTCTGCTTGCCTATACTCTGTCAATCCTCAATTTGGAATGTAGTCACTAACTTGCAGTCCAAATTTCTGCTTAGACTCGTCCCACTATTACCCTTCTCTCTCTAGTTATTTACTCATAAAACCTTGGTTCCTTTGGTAGTTTTCTTCAGTAAACCCCTACCCCCTCTCATTTACTTTCTACACCCTTAATTGCAGTCATCCCTATTGCAAAAAGGCTGTTGGTGAAAACTGATAGTCTTACACAGAATCAGTGATTTAGCAGGATTTTATTTGTTGAATGCCAAAAAAGTGGGTACAAAATATAAAACATCATATCAGTTAGATCCTAACAGCACTATGACTACATCAGAACACAATTGCTTCACATTTTTAAAGAATATCCAAGCCTGCATAACCCTGGAGTAAAATGAAAATGTACTTTTCATAAACAGTAAGTTTTCCTTTTTACTTTGAGTTGGGTACAATGTTGGAGATAGCAGACACAGTGACTGAGGTGTGGGATGCAAAAGCTTACTAATACTAGAGCCAATACCATAATATTTGGTACCATAATTTTGTGATAGCTTTTGTAGAAACAATTTGGTCAGCAATTTCTATGTGGTTTCAGTATGATAGCTTCCCTATGTGCAGTTTCATAAATGCCATGCATGATTAATAAGTTCTAGTACAAGTTATTATCCAGTGTAATAAAATATATATTTCAAGTATGGAAAAGTACTTTACTTTATATTTAATAGTGCAATAGTTCACCAGCATTGGAAATGATGCAATCATTTGCACACGTTCTAAACTCATTCATGTCTAAATCAATATTTTTGTACATTTCCTGTTCACTCCCACAGCTCCTTATGGCATCCAAACCATTTTTGCATCTGACTTCTTTAACTAAGCAACTTACCAGCTAATAATAGGCAATATTAGAAAGTTCAAGGACTTATTAACAAAATGACACTAAGAGTGTTCGTCTAGGATACACTGCAGTAGAGAAATTAATCACTATTTTTCAATTATTATTATATTTTCAAATGTGTGTCAATATTTTCATAACTGAAAGCCCTACATGTTATTGAGGGGGTTGGAGTGATATGCCATAACAGGGAGACAGGAAAATTCATTGTTGATATCCTTTATATGACATTATACCTGAGATATTGCTAGTTGTTTATTAGTCATCATCATTCTCTTTCGGCTTTTCCCATTAGGGGTCGCCACAGCGGATCATCTCTTTCTATTTCTTCCTATCCTCTGCATCTTGCTCTGTCACACCAACCGCCTGCATGTCCTCTCTCACCACGTCCATAAACCTTATCTTAGGCCTTCCTCTATTCCTCTTACCTGGCAGCTCCATCCTTAGCATCTTTTTCCCAATATACCCATCATCCCTCCTCAGCACATGTACAAACCAATGCAATCTCGTCTCTCTTGCTTTGTCTCCAAACTGTCCAACATGAGCTGACCCTCTAATATACTGATTCCTAATCCTATCCATCCCAGTCACACCGAGTGCAAATCTTAACATCTTTAACTCTGCCACATCCAGCTCTGACTCCTGCCTTTTTGTCAGTGCCACTGTCTCCAACCCATATAACATAGCTGGTCTCACTACCCTCTTGTAGACCTTCCCTTTCACTCTTACTGGTACCCGTCTGTCACAAATCACTCCTGACACTCTTCTCCACCCATTCCACCCTGCCTGTACTCTCTTCTTCACCTCTCTTCCACATTCACCATTACTCTGAACTGTTGATCCCAAGTACTTAAACTCGTCCACCTTTACCAACTCTACTCCCTGCATCCTCACCATTCCTCTACCCTCCCTCTCATTTACACACATATATTCTGTCTTAGCCCTGCTGACCTTCATTCCTCTGCTCTCTAGAGCATATCTCCACCTCTCCAGAGTCTCCTCAACCTGATTCCTACTCTCACTACAGATCACAATGTCATCTGCAAACATCATAGTCCACGGGGCCTCCTGTCTGATCTCATCTGTCAACCTGTCCATCACCACTGCAAATAAGAAAGGACTCAGAGCTGATCCTTGATGTAATCCCACCTCCACCTTAAATGGATCTGTCACTCCCACTGCAGTCCTCACCACTGTCACACTACCCTCGTACATATCCTGTACCACTCTTACATACTTCTCTGCCACTCCCGACTTCCTCATACAATACCACAACTCTTCTCTAGGCACCCTGTCATATGCTTTCTCCAAGTCTAGAAAGACACAATGCAACTCCTTCTGACCTTCAGACCTAAACCTAAACCTAGTTGTTTATTAGTAATTATGAAAATTAACAATATTTCCATATGTACTTTTCACTTCAAAAACAAGTGACTTGCAAACTGTTGCATGATATCATGTGAAACCTTGGATCTGGTTGAATAAAACTATCTTTGATATTTGCACTATAAGTTGCACATCTTGAGACATATTTAGTGTTATTGTATTGCTAATTACGATTAAGCATATGTTTTCATGTTTCTGTAAACTAAACATGCACTCATAGACGAATTTCTTATTGTTATGTAAAAGCTAATATCTGGTTAAGAAAAATGTTTTAACAATGCATGTCTAGGTTGTTCAGTTTCTAAAAAAATATTTTTTTAAGGTTAGCAAAAATACAATTTGGTGTTTGTGTGCATTATGATGTATTATAGCATTTATGGAAAGCATATGAATGAACTGACTACTATCACTGTAAAGAGTGCTTCTTATTGATAACATTGATATTTGTGCAGCCTTAATAGCTTTTGCTGTTCACAAAATATTTAGATTTATCTAGCTTATGCTATTTAATTTTATTTTTCAGAAAATGCTCAAAAATGCAAGCTGTGTGTATACTGCTAGAGGTGTTATATTAAAACCACATAGGTGTTAATGGGTTAAGCAGAGTTGTGCATGCTATACCATCTTGTGAAGTCTGCTGGAAATAAATTCTTATTCCTCAGAGAAGATAATTAATTTTCCTTCTAATTTCTGTTTTGGAGTCTTGGCAGAAAAGTGAATCCATTTGTAGAATGTACTAAAACAAAACATGGAGTTAATTTTACTATATGTTTCTATGTGAAGGTGAATTATGGCAAGCACAACTATTTGCATTCTTGTGTATTTTGTGTTACACTCGTATTGCTCAACTTTTCAGCATTGCTCAAGATTGATAAAATGTTAAGTTGCTGAATTGTTAAGATGTAAGTTGTTGTTATAAATGTTTGTTTCAGAGTTCAAGGATAGAGAGTCAGGGTAAGAGTTGGTGTAGTAGTTAGCAAGTTTTGAGGCAGACAAGGCAGTGGAATTAAAATGATAAACAAGAAACAGGCACAGAACTGGGGTACATCTACCTATTTTAATCTAGGGAGACATATGGATGTCTAAAACATTATGGCATGATTCAAGAGTCATCTCCCAAACCAATGTAATTAAGTATACAAGGTTATGTTTTGACCTGCCCTTTGTTATATGTGGTGCTGGTGAAAGACATCATCGCAGTGGTTGTAATATTTCCCTTAACAGAATTTTCATTGGGAGATTTTTAGAAGCCCATAAAAAGGGATGAATAGTTTTAGTTGATCAACTGTAATATTTTCCAGTAGCTTTGGTGATTCGGGTGTTAAAAAATAAACAATGCTGGTTAAGTCAGAATGGATATGGAATTGTGGGTACAGGAAGAATCATGGCAATTTCACACAAAAAATAGAAAATAGGAAATATGGATGAAGCAGTTAAATATGCAAGCTTATGGTATTGAAATGAAAGAAATGTAGTTGATATAGGCTGCCTGCCTGAACTGCAATTATTTTATACATTTTGTGGATATCATTAATATATCCTATAATGGATGTCATTAGTAGAGCTTATAGTGATGAGACTAACACAGAAAAATTCTCAGGTGTGAAACAGCAGCCCTACTGAAAAGGGAGAGCATGCATTATTAGAAATTGGAAGGCTGGATAGGGGCAATGCAAAGTGCCCAAAAAAAATAGGGGACAATACAAGAAGCTAAGGATGGGCTACTAACTAGCAGAAAAGAGGAAAGGAATGGGAATGCTTTTTTGTCCAGTCTGAGACAATATGACTGTCCATCCAGATGAACTTCAATTAATAGAAACCAGGTTTTGCCTCCTTTTGATTGATTTTATGCAGACAAACAGCATTTTGTTTTCTTATACTCCTTTAATTTTGCAATTAACTGGAAGGTCCAATTACCGCTTACTACGAGTTTCAGATAATGTAAACCTAGTCATCTAACACCTCATCCTAACAATAAGACATTTTGTGTTTGAATGCCAGCTTTCTAAACTGTTGCCACCCCCACCCCACGCTAACTCGTGAGGAATTTAAAAGCTGTGTACTAACAGTTTTTTTCTCTTAGGTGCACAACACCTCCTAAATAGCTATTAGAGTCATTAGATTTGTATTATAGTCTCATGGGATCTCATTTGGAAAAGGAACACCTGTGTATTTCTTTAGCTGCATTACAGAGAACTCATACACTGCAACCTTCCTCTTTGTTATCCGTAATGCTGATGATACTCCATTTAATAATCACTTAGAGGAGAGCAGTGTCCTATTGGTCAATTAATCTAATAGAGTGAACCAAATGGCAAATTCTGAAACCTCAAAAAATGACGTACTTTAAAATGCATAAACATTTAAGGGATCTGACTGAAGTACTTATGACACAGGAGACTAAGACTGAATATCATATTTTATAAAAAGAAACCAGAATTGTTTATGAAATGCAGCATTTATTTAATTAATTTTTAGTGCACTGCAATTGCTCTGAGCCTAGTATTTCTTATCTAGCATGTTAATTCTCCTATTATAACTGCTGTTATTAGTTAAAAGACAACAGGAAGAAACTAAAACAATAAACATATTGTAGTGCTGTCATAGCTATCTGTTCATAACTTGTCTGTTGTGTAGTCAGGGTTTATAGTCAAATAGGTATATTTTTCTGAGTAATTCTCAGAAAAAAATACATCTTACTGGGATCAGTGGTTCATGTGTATATATAAAGTAAATCACTGCCTCCAATAACAGTATAGTAATATGTTGCTCAGAAAAGTGACAGCATTGTTCATAAATAACTGTTTAAGCCTAGCACAGGTCAACCAGTAAAATGAAACATATATTTATTAAGGATATGGGAACAACTTTTGAAGTTAATGTACACATTTAAATGGAAGGTAGTGACAGGACAACAACATGTGTGTTAATAGTACACAACTGAGTTTTTAAACTACACTAATGCTAATAATGCCTCTGCATCTTCGTTAGCAGTTGCAGGGACCCTAGTATCAGAAATCTGACATTCTAAGCAATTATCTCAGTCATCCAGGCATATATATATATATATATATATATATATATATATAATCTATAAAATATTCCACTGACAGTGCACTGCTGTAAAACTTTGTTTTCTTTGAGTAGCTCTTAACACAATTAGTTCAATTTTAGATAACCTTCCATTTTTTTTTTTTGCAAGAACCAGTACAGAATGTTATGATTTCTTTCATGTAAGCCTGGCTAATGTTCTGGTTATTGTTAGGGAGCAACCACATCGATGACAAGAGAGAGTCATTTCATTAGATAAGGGAAGGAAGGCAAGTTGAACAAAAGAAAGTAAGAAAGTTAATGACTGCAACTTTCTAAAGCAGCAAGAAAATCAAAATCCTCTCTAAAAATGGCATAAAGGGATAAGTCCCTAACTGCCATCCAGATGACCCAAGCTTGATTAATGATTACAGTGTTGGAAGATCTGTTCAAAGTGATGGGAAGGTGACAGAGGGTGTGAGTTTCTGCTGGTCATCCATGCCACCCTCACACAGCAGAAAGTCATTAAAATTTGACATAGAAGAGGGGAATGAGCTAACTAAAGCTATGTGCTACGATGCCTGTGAAGTCTGTAGCTCTGCCCAATTAAAGAATACAAAAAATACCCTAGAATACAGGACAACATATGGGACAAATGTTACCTGCTCTGCACTGAACCACTCCCCCTTTCCAGGCAAGCAGTGGAGCAGTCTCAACCATTACGGTAGTACCTGGGAACAAAAAAGGAAAAAATGGAGCAGACTCAAAGTAGTTGGGAGGGTGGCCTAATGGTTAAGGTGTTTGCCTTGCAAACATAAGCTGCAAGGTTTGAGTCTCACAAGGGATAATTGGCTAGGCTTAAAATGGCTCGCGAGGGCAGTTAGCTTAGTACTAATCTATGAACATCTATGAACATTCTATGAACATCGATAGTCATCTGAAGGGCAGAGAAAAAGAACCAAATATATCTTAGAATCCTCTATTGAAGTTTGAAAGAATTATAACTCAAAGGTTATCGTTCAAAAAATACAGTGACATTTTAAACAACAATGGTAGGAATTCTTTGAAAGCTTCTATACAATCCATCAGATGCAAGCCATTGACTCTTATGCAAAGTTCAAATATTACAATGTTGTACAAATGTTACAAATCCTGCAAGAAATATACTGGTTAACAAGGATCAGTATGTCTAGTTTATGTATTTCAAAAAGACGCAAACAAAAACTAGTACTTCAAATGGTGGTGCTGTTTGGCTTTGCTCCTTTCTTTTTCTCTGTTTCTGTTGTATGAACTGCACTATAGTAAAAACTTCTTAACAGGATTGTTCTGTATTTAGTGTAGTATGCATTATAATACTATATTGCCTCTAGCATAATTAAACTTTTTAATTTAATCTGATTTATATACCATTGAATAGTTATAACTTTGTTACATGTACTGCTGCTGTAAACTAATAACCAAAATCTATACAGTGCCACTTTTATGAAACATCTCCAGTGCGATACTGTATGTATTATTGTAGGCACTTCAGTATTAAATAGATATATGACAATATTAATGCAGTCTGTTTCATATAATAATATAGACATGTCTGAATAGTTCTAACCTTAGTTTTATGTAACAGTAAAATATTAGCAAAATATAATATAAAAAAAAAACAATTGACAATCCAAGGAGCAAAAAATTAACTTTTATTATATACAAACTGGTGCCTTGGCTTATGCCTTCACTGGTTTACAGAAAGCAATTAAACACTACTGGTAAATGCTTCATAAATAATTAATTATTTAACCCCTCTGTGTATCAAACATATAATATACCAGGCTTCTTTTTAATAAAAGATCAAATAATTTGAAAATTTGCCTGACTTTTGACAAATATACAGTAAAGAATATATCAAAACTGCTGAAATGTTATGTTTTTCATTAAAATGCAACAGTATTGGGCTGGTTGTAACATTATTCTTAATGTCCCATAAATGTTCTTGTACTCACTATTTAATTTGTCTTTGTGTTTTGTCCTATATAACATTTACCATATGGACAAATCAAAGCATAAGTTATAGTTGCCTGACAACAGTTTTTAGTATAAAAAATTGTCCATTCACATATATGTCTGAGAGTCCATCATACATGTTTAATAACCTTTACATTTACATAGTTCAATGTAATCTTCTGATAACTAACTAGTAGTAACTCTTTCAACTATACAAAGGGAATTTTGATAAGACACTTTTAAATTGAACTTAGACAAACCCCATCAGACATTAAAATTCACCAATTCCATTTTAAAATTGTTAACATCCCTTTTATAAATGGGACATGTCTAGTTATAAAACATACATCTTCATTTTGAGCACTACATCCATATTTCTTCTTTTTAAAATGACATCTAAACTCTTTTTCATATTTCTGACATAACTTATTACATAAATATAACTGATCATATGTATTTGCCCTTCTCTGTTACTTATGTGCAATTTCACTTGCATCCTATGTATCTTCTGAGCAAAGGATTCTAACTATCAACAATTCCACTAAGGAAGATACTCAATAAGATACATAGGATGTGTACCTGATGCATGCAAAAGTGCACATTCTGATGTTGGTTTTCTAAATAAAGTAGATGGAGTCTGACCATTATGTATATATCTTTCACATCTAAATAATAAATATTATTTTTTGCCCCTCACATCAAATAGACAACAATCAAAAAAAGCAAAAAAAAATCTTCATGATTCCCACTAACTACAAAAATAAATTATCAACATATCAGTTAAAAAAAAGCACACTTCTAATAATAATCATCACTGTCTATCACTAATTCTTTAAAATTCCACACAAACACATTTGCATAACTTGGGAGCACCCCCCCCCCCCCTTGCAGTACCACATATCTACTCTATATGCCCCTCAAAAGGAAAAACAATTATGGATGAGACCAAATTCCTAAAGTTGCAACATTTCTTTTGAATACTTAAATAAAATGAATTGCAAACCCTTACTATAAGGTATCAAAGAGTATAAATAAAACACATCAAAAATTGCTAAAAATTAAGACTTGTGCCAATAAATCTTTTTTATCTCCTGCAAAAAGAAATCATTGTCTTTTAACATAAAAAGTCAGATTCAATATAAAAGAATGTAAAATTGTATCCTAAACAATATCCAGAACTATATCACCAATGAATGTGATCTGGGAACAACCACCGAATCCCCAAATTATGTTGACATCCTTCAAATAGGCCTAAAAATGAAAAAAAAAAACCCACTGGTATCAAAGACCATGGTCTGAGACTAAATGCTAAAAACCATGTAATCAAACCCTTCGGTAAATCAGATATCCCTGCAAATTATAATATTGGTAGCACACCCCTGAAAGTAAACCCAATGATGAGGGTCCTAGGAACTCAGAGAGAGAGATAGATAGATAGTAACTTCAACTTTAACCATCAGGTAGCTACAGTAGTGAGGAAGTCCTTCTGTGTGGCTCAACTAATAAGTAAAGGCATGGCATCAAGCTCAAAGGAAATCATACTGCCATTATACTCTGCCCTCATCATGCCCAAAATCAAGCACAATGCTCCACTTGCACCAATTGAAGCAGCCCCACAGGCTTCTCACTAAACAAATACAAAGTGTACGAAACAGCTACAGACCCTATCCCTTTACTCCATCTCATATCATTTATTGAGAGGGGGATTAAGCCTGACCTAAAAGGAATTTTCTGATCCAGCCCTGATGAAAATGTTACATATTTGCAAGAACAATTATACAAGGGTTATATGCTGCATTGACTTGAACCTTATTTGTGACTCTAATAGATATTGCTGGAGTGACATATTCATATCCCAAAGGCTACCATGTCCATGGAATAAACTTTCTATCTTCATAAAATAAAGCCTAGCTCTCACTCTCTTCAAAAAGAATTTGGATAAATGGATGGGGAACCATAAATTCACTCCCAGGGTACTGCCCATGTCCCTTATGAACAGAGAAAGTCTGTAAAATAATTCAGGGCTTCAACTCCCAAAGACCCACTACCCTAATACTACTCCATCCCATATCTGAGGAATTAAGATATAATACTGTCATATCCTGGGTATTATTGGCTAGGCTTGTAAATGTTATTGTGCTATTAGACTAGTAATCACCTATGAGCCTATACCCATTTTCTGCAAAGGGCATCCCACTTGCAAATTTATCAGTCTACATGGCAGAACAAAACTATTCTTACATAAATTGGGGAATACCTAAAAAGTAAGTAAACTTGGAATTTAAATTATTAACTTATATCTACATTTGTCAGAAACCAACTGCTGTCCAGTTATACCTTCAGCCAGTCCAATAATGTTTTCTTGCATTTCTTTCAATGGATTATTATCTAACCTTAAATAATCATCAGTTATTCAACAATATAAAATGCATCCACACATGTTATCTTTAGACATCTTTAAAGATCACTATCACATTTCATCCCATATTTGCTTAACTATAAATGTCTTTATAGACACTGACTTTATGGGCTCCCATTCATCATTAGATTAATTATAATGAATATGGCATTTCAGACATCTATTTATAAATCAGTTATCTATTTTTAACAATATTATGATAGACCCACAGTCATCCTATTACTAAAGGATGTGAATTAATTTAGCATTACTCTTAAACATTACTCTCTTAATAGCATTATCAAAATTAAATCATCTTTTACTCATTATTACCACCAAATTAAAGAAAATAATCCCCCAGATTTAATAAAATCCATGTAGGCATAGTGTACAGCCTACATATAAGGTTCAATGGCTGTGGACGCTGTTTCCCCTCAGTAGCATGCCATGCATATTAATGTAGGCACATTAGTGAGGGAGAGCCATGTTACATGGTTACTGAATCCAGTGAAGTGAGTGTGTTACTGTGTCTTGGGATGAGTAACACACCCCCTGCACTGTCAAAGTGTAGCAAAGCAATGTATGGATATGTATTTAAATATTTTTTTTCTTAATGTTTGCACAATGCAGTGTACCGTGCAGCAACAAACACATGCCAGACATCTAAACATAGAAACCTGATACATTGAATTATAAATACAAATGTCAAGTTTTTGCATAGCTGAGCAAATTTATATGGCACGGCACTTAGTGATGCTTAAACTTAGCTGAGAGGTGTAT
Source organism: Protopterus annectens (assembly GCF_019279795.1). NCBI lineage: Eukaryota > Metazoa > Chordata > Ceratodontiformes > Protopteridae > Protopterus > Protopterus annectens. Next base: position 880,500,158 of record NC_056726.1, read on the forward strand.
GTAAAAGTATAGCAGCATTTCCCATATCCACATAACTAAGTGATAAGAGTCAAAACCTTATGTGCAGTAGGTATGGGGTTTGAATACAGGGAAGGGAACTTAAGCAATTATTTTCTAAATATAAATTATGCCAATTATTTTTAAATTATAATGTACTGCACTAAGCTAAGCTCTGCTAAGTCATGCTAAGCCAAGACACACACTGCTAAAACAATCTCTGTTTCAGCACCCCTTGGCTGCACTTAGCTGGTTTGCACACTGCTAAGCATTGCTGAGCATTGCCAGTTTAACCAATGCTCAGCTCAGCTAAGCTGGTTTGTCAGTGCTAAGTGACATGGCACAGTTTTAAAAATGGCCCAGTGGTGGTTAAGTGAGGGAAAACAGGCTATATTAAGTGCATTAGGAGGGAATACAGCATATTCTGTTGGAGTTTGAACTTCGCAGGAACTATGGCAGGTGTTAGAGAGGGTGCATGCTTCCGCATACAATGATGGGGCATTCTGGAGTCCAGGGTCATGGCTGGACTCCTCTTTAAAGACCATGAATACCGACTGCTGCAGGACCAGTTTTAGGGATTGTAGTACAAGTTGGAGGCTTGGGACCGGCTGTCATGCAATCTCACCAGTGCAACAGGTATCCCCCACACAGGTGAGCAGGTCCGTCACCATTATGATAATCTGAAGCAGCGGAAGAGGGGACTTCTGGACACCTGGGTCCAGGATGGTTGGGATGGGAATGCTCCACATGTTTGTAAGTACTGTTAGCATTGTTTCACCAATGCCTAATCTGAATGTGTGATAGACAGGTATGCATAATGGAGTTTTTCTCTCCCTACAGCTGTAGAGGAGAGAGCTCGCAACCGAGAGGCCCATGCAGGGTTGCCTGGCCAGTTTGCACCATGAGCTTGGTGAGTACAGAATAATTTGGAATCTATAGACAAATACACAAGATAGAGTAATTCATTCACTGCCAGTAGGTACATACAGTACAGATTGGTGTACTAAAAAGAATGTGGATGTAGGCCTGTATTGCAATAACTGACTACTGCCAAGTATAGTGCAGTAAAGATTAAAGCATGAAACCTGATAATGTTAATGAAATAAAGTTTCTACTGCAATAATTGTGGAATTACAGCTGTTTTGCAACACCTGCATTATATAAACTGCTGTGCAATAATGACTTGAAAATAGGTCAATTACAGCATGAAAGTACCCCTAATAAAGCTGTCATGTGCAATATGTTTGCAAGTAGGGCTGTTGTTCATGAAATTTAGTATGACATCTGTTCTCAAATACAAACACAAGCAATACCACTAAGTGACTGAAGGTTAGCTAGCAAAGACTGTTATGCTTAACTGCAGATTTAGAGCTGTAGTACAACATATATGCATATTGACATTTGTTCTGCACTAACATTGGAAGCAGTACCAGGAACACTCAAGGTAAATTGTTTGTATATCAGTATTGTCATGTGTTAACCATTGCAGTTCAGCTATATGCATTCTGCTCTGAGGTACGGTGCTGCACGCAAGTAGGAAACTGTAATAGCTGTAGACTGCAAATATACTATCTGCAACTGTATATGGGTCAGGTAGCCAACCCAATACTCTGATATGATGTGCACATGTCACAGATATTTCCACCCATTAAGAGTTTATTGTGTACACCTGCATTCTATGTATTAATGTACAGTATACCTAATATCTCTGTCATGCATGAATCTCATGCATGTGTGTTCAAGTGTCACTGCAGTCTTGTATAAAATTGTACTTCTAATACCAGGTCATATGTTGTTTCCAGGTGAGCTCTAGCCAAATATTAGTCAATCAACAGTCAGCAGTAGCTCAGTAGCTCAGTTTGTTAAATGTTGTGTATGATGTACATTTTGTCACACACAGACCAGGGTTCAAAACCAGTGACAGGTACTAGCAAATATTACTGAATCACTTATGTATTGTTAAAAAGAAGTTATGTCTTACCATAACGTTCCATCTGTGTTGTTGATCCTCGTTCAGTCATTATGCATGGGTATCGGTTCCGACCTCGGAACAGAGCTGGCCATTTTCCAAGCTTGCGTCAGCTACAAACTCTCAAGCTAAATTCTTACCCATAATCCCCCTCTCCCTGTTACCTCAGATTGAGTTTGCAAGACAAAAGAAGGTACAGGCTACCTCTGGTCAAATGACCTAAGAGAACTGGATGGTGAGATCCACTAGAAGCCACAGGAGGGCGAAGGAGGGAGGGTCGTAATGACTGAACGAGGACCAACAATACAGATGGAACATTATGGTAAGACATAACTCCTTTATCTGATATTGTTAATCCTCGTTCATTCCTTATGCATAGGACAAAGTCCCCAGCTACCTCTATTCTTGGGAGGCTCTTATGGAAGGACATTTCTGAGCACCATAGAACCAAAAGATGCTCTTCCCCTGGAGGCCAAATCCAGTTTGTAATGATTGATGAAGGCATGAGGTGTAGCCCAAGTTGTAGCTGCACAGATGTCATGTAAAGAAGCTCTGGCATGGAAGGCAGCAGAAGTTGCCACCAACCTTGTCGAATGAGCCTTCATGGTAGTAGGCAACAGAATATTACGTTGTGTATAAATAAAGGTCACACAGTCTTTCAACCATCTAGCTAATGTGACCTTAGCAATAGCAGATCCTAATCTAGGTCCAGAATAGGCCAAAAATAACTGGTCAGATTTACGAGAGGAACTAGTCCTGTTTAAGTAAAAATGGATTTGCCTGTGAATATCTAGGGTATGTAGGCAATACTCTCCTCTGTTTGAATGATTGGGAAAGAAAACTGGCAATTCAATAGTTTGATTAATGGACATTTCAGAGATCACTTTTGGCAGAAATGAAGGAATAGTTCTCAAAGACACTCTATCTCTATGAAAAATCAAGTATGGAATCTTGATGCATAAAGCTTGAAGCTCAGAGATATGTCTGGCAGAAGTAATGGCGACCAAAAACAAGGTTTTCCATGACAAATATTTGAAGTCGCAAGAAGAATCTGGTTCGAAGGGTGGCATTGTCAGAGCTTGTAGAACTAATGATAGATCCCATGGTTGAATAGGTACTCTAAAAGGTGGCTTCAGATGATTCACACCTTTTATGAAGGTCTTGCATAATTTGTGTGACATATGAGAGGAGTCTTGGACACCCTCATGGAAATTAGATATTGCAGCCAAATGAACTCTAATAGTAGAGGCCGATAGACCCGATTGAAAAAGGTCGGCCAGATACTCTAGTAGTATCGACACTGGTGCTGACAAGGGCTCTACTTGTTTTTCCTTCAGCCAACAGGTAAATCTTTTCCACTTGCTTAGATAAGTAATTCTAGTGGAAGACTTATGAGATGCAATGAGAATGTCACGTACTGGTAAAGAAAGATCATTCTGCCTGGCAATCAAGGGAATTGGAGTAGCCAAGCTGTGAGCTTCAGGCTGTCCAAGATGGTATGAATCAGGTTCTGTGGATGTGAGATCATCTCCGGGGTTGGATGGAGAATCCATGGTCGATCTAGTAGGTGAGGCCAAAGGAAGGGGAACCAAATCTGATGAGGCCAATATGGTGCTATGAGGATCACCTTGCTCTTCAACCAATGGATTTTCTTCAGAAGCTGGGGAATGAGGGGAAAAGGTGGGAATGCAGTAAGAAGACCTGAGGGCCAATCGTGGACTGCAGCATCCCTGGGTGACTGTCCCGGAGGGGGACTCAGGGCGAAGTAGTTGCTGCATTTGTAGTTGATCGGGGATGCAAAGAGGTCACAGCATGGATGGCCCCAGCATTGGAAGATCTCTGCCGCTATCACGGCATTCAGGGACCACTCATGAGGTTGTAGAATGCACCTTCTGAGTCTGTCTGCTATCACGTTGGAAACTCCCAGGAATGTGTGCTGCTAGAAGAAAATGGTTGGTAGCCATCACCCATTGCCATATCCTCATGGCCTCTCGACAAAGGGGGTAAGATTTGGTTCCATCTTGTTTGTTGATGTACCAGACCACCACTATGTTGTCTGATTGAATCACAGTCATCCCAGATGGTAGCAGAGGATGGAATGTTTGCAACGCCAGAAGCACCGCCCTCTGCTATAGAACATTTATATGCAGTTGGGCCTCCAATATGGACCAAGTGCCTTGGACTGTCTGTCCCTGACATAGCCCCCCCACCCCATCAGGGAGGTATCCATGGTCACTGTGGCCTTGGGTTGCTGGGGGGAGAAGGGGCGAGATCATTGTGATGAATTGTGTGTCATCCACCAATTTAAATCCTGTTTGCACCTGTGGGTTACTCAAATCTTGGCTGAAAGAGGATGCTGAAAAGGATACCATTGGGTGAGCAGTAGCCATTGTAGAAGCCTCATATGAAACCTGGCCGGGGGACCAATGGTGATGGAGGCTGCCATGGAACTCAACAGCTGTAGGACAGAGTGAGCTGTGGATTTCTCCCTTGAAAGGATTGGGAAAAAATGTAAAGCAACTGAACTTGCTTTTTTAGAAATTCATAACAGCAACCCAGATGTACTCCAGGCTACTGTTTTAGAGGAATTTTTTGTTAAAAAAGGTGATTATAAACTATTAAAAAATATGTTGCTGTATAAAGAATCTATTTTTATATTAAAATATAATACATTAGTACCTAATGGTTTAAATGTTGAAATTAATTGGAAATATTTATTATAAATGTATTTGAATGTCTGTATTTTCAGCTTGTTAGTATTAGTTCTGTGGAGTGAGTGGAGTCTCTTTAAATATTATGTTAGTTAATAGTTTAATTAATTGATTGGTTTATTGTTCATTTGTATAAAAGGGAATGATTTTTTACCATGAATCATGTGCTCATTGAAGGATGTGGTGGCCGAGGCGCTAAGACATTTTTATGGAATAAATTTTGTCACGTGGGATCCAGGTTGTTTGTTCTTCTTCCAGTAGATGTCTGGTGGGGGTGGAAATGAGCCAGTCATCTAGGTATTGAAACACCTGGAATCCTTGTAGTCACAAGTGAGCTGTGATGACTGCCATGCACTTTGTGAACACTCTGGTGGCTGTAGAGAGTCCTAAGGGCAGTACGGTGAACTGGTAGTGACTGGCTCCCACACGGAAGCGCAGAAATCTTCTTGATGGCCTGTCCACTTTTATGTGATAGTACGCATCTTGAAGATCTATCTAGCACATCCAATCATCTTTTTCCAAAAGCGGGAGGATAGACTGTATTGTGACCATCTGGAATTTTTGTACTCTCACAAACTTGTTCAATACACTGAGATCCAAAATGGGTCTCAAGTCCTCGATTTTCTTTGGCACCAAAAATAGTCTTGAGTAGAATCCGGGCCCTATTTGGTCTGGAGGGACTATTTATATGACTCTCTTTCTTAGCAGCTTTTCTATCTCTAGTGCTGCTTCTTCCCTTTGACTGGGTGGAACATCGGGAAGATTTTTTGAAGGGACAGGACAAAGATCGAAGGGGATATGATAACCTCTGGTTATGATCCTTTGTACCCAAGAATCAGTGGTGATGGTTAGCCAGGCAGAAGGATACAAGGAGAAATGACTCCCAACCACCTCCAGAGGAAAGAAGTTGGGCTGCTCTTCAGGAGCGCTGGTAGGATTGGCCAGAGAAAAAGTCCCTGGAACCCTGGTTACATGGACCCCCTCTACCCTGAAAGGAGCATCTTCCCTGTGAGTTTCCCTCTCTGCCTCTAGGGGAGAACTCGGCCTGTGTGTCACGGAAAGGATTCTGAGATTTCTTGAACCATATCTTCCCACTCTTTTGGTTTCAGGAGAAAGCATGTTGAGGGGAAAAATAACGGACACCTACAGCAGAAAGGGTCTTACTGTCCTGTTCACATCTGGCCAGTGTGCTTTTAACTTTGGGTCCAAACAATGAAGAGGCCTCAATGGGAGCATTAAGAAAGGAAGCTTTAAAGAGTTCCGTGAAATTGCACAAGTGCATCCAGGCTTGTCGTCTCAAGACCACAGCTGAACCAGCTGCTCTAGCTGCTCCTTCTGATGTTTGAGATATCAGTCGCATAGAGGAGTTAGATATTAACTCAATGGTGGCTAGCTGAGAGGCCACTTTGTCACGGACCTCATCAGACACGGAACCAGCCAAGGTTTCAGAGAGCTCAGAAATCAGATCCCTTTGAAGCCTGGTAAAGTGTGCCATATAATTCAGGGACCTGATAGTAAAGGTCACTGATGCAAAGGTGCATTTTCCTATCCTGTCCAGGGCCCGTGACTCTTTGTTAGGTGGATGGACAGTCTGGCTTTCTTCTTCCGCCAGATCCCTTTTTGTTGCAGCCACCACCACCAGAACATCCACAGGAAGACCTTTAGACCAATGGGGATCCATAGCAGGAGGGGACAAAATCTTATCTGGCCTCCGGGGAATAGCCTTGATGGTGTCAGGAGCCTTCCACGCATGCTGCACGATGAGCCGGACAAGTTCTTCGGCAGGTGGAGTAACCCTGGAGGTAGGGAGCCGGGTGCGAAAGGCCTGCAGGAACACAGACTCCTCAGAGGTCAGATTAGAGGGCTGCCAGTCACCTCTCTGTTTAAGGATTTCGAGGATATCACCAAAGGATACCTCAGAGGGTGACCGAGGGGATCCTTCCCCCTCATCAAAGTCTGTGTCTTCAGTGAGGGACTCCTCTGTGGAGTCCATGTGCTTCCTCTTACACAAATGTTTCTGGTGGACTTCCTCAGAGGGAGAAGCTGGGGAAGACAGCGGAAAAGGGGTTTCCTGTAGGAATATGTCCTGAGGCCCTTACACCCAGTGTCTGCTAGGTGTGACTTGTGAAAACAGTGTACCAGAGTAGGGCAGGGGGAAAGACAGCACAGTATCACCAGCAGAAGCCAGAGCCTTCTCCATCAGTTGAAAGACTGGTCCACCTGAAGAGGGGTGAGTGTCCAGGACAGGGGTCACCCCTCACCTAAGTGGCTCAGCCTGCTGACTCGGAGTCCCCTGATGGCTGTGGAACAGCAAATTACATGTTTCACAACTGTCATCCTGGGTCATAGCAAAACTCTCCTGCCATGAAGGCAGCTATGGTTCCTTAGTGAGATCCATAAAGGGAACCGCACAGGGGGAAGACTGTGCTATATCAATGGACTTCAAAGGCACTGAAGGAGGAGAATAAAAAGGGGTCTTTGGATATGGGTGATCACCTCCCAAGGAAGGATAAGTCCTGGGGGTGGGATACCTCTGGCCAGAAGCATTTGATCCACAAGACGCAACATGTCATGTTCGGAAAGGCTTCTAGTGGACTTCATGGAGACTGAGGGAGAAGCAGGTCTGTCCATAGAAGAGACAAGCTTGGTGCCCACCTCACCAGTCCGCACCGAGAACATCAGTGCTGAGAAATACTGGACTACGGGTGTTTGCACCGAGGTAATCATTGGTGCCAAGGTCACGGTCTGCACTGACACAAGGATCGGTGCCGAAGTGATTGCTGGTACCCAGGCTGGAACTGACAAAATTGGAGCCAAAAACTGAGGTGTCGGTTCTGAGTAAGATGTCGGAGCTGATGTGGTCAAGGTCTGCGCCGACTGAATGGTCGGTGCCGATGCAGTAGTCATTATAGTCTGAACCGAGGAGCCCCTCAGTGCCAATATAGTAAAGGCTACAGGAGAAGACGGGGCAGAGATCACTGATGGTGCTGAAGGTTTAGGCACTGAAAGCACTGGGGCTGACTGAGTGAGCTCCAAAGCAGAAACTTTAGCCTTTTTAGGTCTTGGTTGGCGGGAGCTATTATCCATAATAGCTAAACAATTCCCTTTATCTGTCTATGTAATATGAAAAAGCAACCTTTTCTAGAACCTAATAATGTATGTCCTGGAAAGTTTTAGAACTCAGGTTGAAAGCTGCTATTTTTAAAACCAAAGGAATTGTCTCCCACATAACCTCTACAAATGTCCTAACTAACATACATATTAAGCACCCATGATACATAGGGACACAATTGCATTAGATTGCATGGCTAGGCTTATAAAGCCCTTGGTGGTGGTTAGCCAAGTATATAACCTGTAGTGGAACTAGGGTGGAGTGAGAGGGGCAATAGCCCTGGGCAGAAAGTGTTGGGAGGCATGATCAGCTGATCCTGATCAGTCTTTAAGGCTGGCTTTTAAAAGCAGGTACTGCATTTGCAGTCAAACCTGAGTTTTGTAGAGCTCTGTGTGTGGTCTAAACTGTAGCAACAGTTTGCTACAGTTAAAAAGTAAAAAAAGCAAATGTTATATTTAAAACATGAGTACTATTGCACTCCATACATGCAGGGTATAAACCGTAGCAACTGTTTGCTACATTTGCAGCAAGCAGTTTGCTACAGTTTAAAATATTTTTTCTAACTAAAAATGAACAAAGTACTCTGTGCAAGCAGAAATAAACTGCAGCAACTGTTTGCTATCGTTAAAAGAAAAAATGCTTTTTTAAAATAAGCTATGTTAAAGGAGGTTTGGGGGCAGGATGCACAGAAATGCAACCTGAATGGTTGGGGAGGAAGGGAGGGGAGGGCACGTCATATATCTTGCCACCTAGCTGTTTTGCAGTAGAAGGAATGTTTTTTTTTTTTTGCTCGGGGGATGTGTAAATCTAACTGTAATAAGCTGATCACATATGGCTTTTTACAGTGAAATACTTTTTTTTCACATGAAGAGCTGATAGGTTGGGACACTGGTTCATAGCACCAGCCCAGGGCTCTAATTGAACTAGATATACCTCTGTATATAACTATGAACTCACTGCTGCCTTTCATGTTTTTTAAAGTTACCCTCTATAAATTCAAATTCATTTCTGTAGTTTTCACATCTGTCTGAATGATGTCCCCTCCCAGAAAACCCTTCCCCTGATTTCGGGGAATAAATAAGATTTATTTTATCTGGAGGGGTCTGATCAGCAACAGACAGTTGGGAAAAAATAGTGCATTAAATAAATAAAAAAAGAAAGAAAGAAAGAAAGAAAGAAAGAAAGAAAGAAAGAAAGAAAGAAAGAAACAGGCAAGCAAACTGATTAATTATACAGCAGATTGAAAACTCATAACAAGGATAGTACAAAATATTTAATGAATACAAGAGACAACAATTTGTTGGTCAATGTTGTTCCTCATAGGACTGTTTTACTAGGAAACTCTCTTCATTCTTGGGCTGGTAGGTGGTGAAATATGTTAACAATTGTAATAAGAATGGAAGAGTTACTGGCTAATTTTCTTCTTCTTTTGGCTTTTCCCAGTTAGGGGTCACCACAGCTGAGCATCTGTCTGCTCATAATTGGCAGTAGAGTTTTATGGTGTTGAGTTGCCAGCCCAGCACCCAACCTTCCACGGAAGTCACACACACACACTCATAACTAGGACCAATTTAGAGTGTCCAATCCACCTACTTTGGGAGAAAACTGGAGCACCTGGAGGAAACCCAGACGACCACAGGGAGGACATGCAGATTCCGCACAGAAGGCACCCCAGCCGAGGATTGAACCGGAGAACCTCTTGTGAGGTGACAATGCTAACCACTGCACCAACTGCCTCATTTTAAATATAGTAATAAAAGTACTAAGGAGAAGAGGAAGGGTAAATCAAGAATCAGACACTAAATTTTAATTGATGCAAGTGCTTTCATCCGTATTTATTAAAACAAACTTCTTCAGACAACAAGAGCAAAGTAAAAAAACACAGTTTAAATAACCCTCCAATTAAATCATGTGACCCAAAAGAAAATTACATGACTAAAGCAATTCTTTAGAAACAGCAACATCTTGTGGTTCAAAAACTGTACTACAACTAAATACACAATCAATACATTCATAAAATTACCTGGCTACCTAATAGTATGATAGAACAGAAAACACATTACATTGAAATACAACCATAAAAACCATCACATATAAACACTTAAGACCAAGAATGTTACTTATCCAGTGCCTTCAGTTTCAATAAGCACTGCATTGAGCATGTATCATTCAACCCAGGAAAGCTATAAGCATTTAATCGAACTTGCCACTTAAGTTCACTGCATTTCAGTTTAAGAGTCCAAGGACCCTATCTTTCATCAGATGAAACTTGCTCAATTATTTTGAATTTGAAATAATGTTCTGGGAAGGTCATAATATGTCTGGCTAGGGTATTATGAACATGCAATGTATTAATACTATAAATATGCTCATAGAGTCATTCTCTAAATCTGCATTCCATTTTTCCTGTATAGAAACTTTTACAGAACAAGCACTTAGTCAGATACACGACACCTTAAGAGTTACATTTAAACCTTCCCTTGATCTCATAATTGGTATTACTGACCGTAAAATTATTGCCAGTATCAACATATTTACAATAAGGACAAGCTTCGCATTTATACATTCCAGGGCATCTAGTTAAAGGAAATTTCTTAGAAGCAAATGAATTTTTAAAATTGGTACCTTTCTTAAAAAGAATTCTAGGATGATTACCCAATTTCTGTTTTAAATTAATATCATCCAACAATAAGTTCCAATTTTTATACAAAATTTCCTTAAGATAAATAGCATCAATAATAAAAGGGTTAATGAAACTCAGACTAAAGCCAGTTGTCGATAAATTATTCTCTTGAACACTATGGTCACTAAGCCTTCCAGGGCTTTCCAACCAGACTTCATGATTTAAAATTGGTTTAAAGAACCCAGTAGATCTCTTACTTTGTACTTCATTGATTAATTGGTCCACTAAAATTATGGGTACCCTCATTTAAGAAACATATCCCTTAAATTGTCACACTCAGTAACAAAGTCCTGTTCTAAACTGACCATCCTAGCCGCTCTAACCAATTGTCCTTTTGCAATAGAGCGTTTTTGGTTTTAAATATAGTTTGGATAGATGGGTTGGGAAGATGGGTCAATATTATAAGATCGACGTTTGAAAACATCGAGCAACATATGGTCAACACCATATGGTCGATGTCTTCAAACATCGACCTTAACAGGTGTAAGCAGAGGGGCAAGCCCACCTGCACCCCCACACCCCCCTGCTACTTAAATATGCCAACTCCGAGACTGCACTACAGTGCAGTAAATGGAAATCTCCCCTTACGGAGATTTCCATTTACATGCTCGAGATTCTGAGCATTCGATATTCTCATGTCGACAATGTCAGATTCGACATTGTCGGCTTTCGAGAATATAATATAGATCCGGTAAGATAGCTTTTGACTGTAAATTTTCTGGTGGCAGACTCCATGAAGAAATGTTGAGGCCATGAATTTGTATAATTGACATGTGATATTACTAGGTAACTTAAAATTACTATTAGGGCTATTAAAGAAACCCATGAACTTAGGCTAGCTTCTAAAGCTAAGGATAATTGCAAATAATTCATTAGCTACATAAGGAAGTTAAGAAGCAATACAAAAAATACACAGAACTTATCCTAAATGGGACATTCATCAATCCAACAAAATAGGCATTGCCAGTATACATAGGATCATAGCAAGTTACTAGGCTATTGGCCCTGGGGCCCTTATAAGCCTAGCCAAGAGTTTAGCCCATGTTTAGACAAGTCGGCACTCAAAGCCCCTGTCCAGCAGGGACTCAGGTGGAATCCCAGGAGTGTTTCCCATCCAGTTATCCAGGTTGTGCTTAAAAAGGGATAATGAGGTACTCTGCCTAATGTGGAGAGGGAGTCTATTCCTCAGATGGGGGAGTCTCTGGGACACAAATCTGTCCCGCCAACAAGTCCTATTCATGTCACAGACCAGGTTGAGGTCGCGCGTGTGAGTTATTCAAGTGGCGCTTGACTTGCAAATATGCACCAGTTCCTTGAAGGTGGGGTTTGAGAATGCTTTGTATGCCATACAGAGGTCACCTCTGAGGAGTCTGTATGAAACTGAGTAGAAGGACAGGGCTTTTAGCCTATCTGTGTAGGGTAGATGTTTGAGGCCCTGGATTCTTCTGGTGAGGAACCTCTGTGGTCTCTCCAGCTGCTGCATGTGTTTCGTGAGGTACATGCCAATGGGGGCATTGTACTCAATAACTGGCCTTATAAGGGAAGAATACAGGGATGTTATGACCTCCTTATCCCTGGATGAGATACCCTTACTTATGAGGTGCACCATATAGAAAGCTTTCCGTACAATGGAAGCAACATGGTGGTCAAACGTCAGGTTGCTATCAACATTGGTGCCCAAATCCCTCATGACTGATTGTGTGCTTAGGACATTGTTATTAATGGGATAATATGTGTGGACATCACTCTCTCCAAAGGGGTTGATGATGCATTTTTGACATTCAGCTTGAGGCCATGTTTCTGGCACACCAGTGATTTGCTTGGGTGAGACCCTTTTGGAGGACGTCTGCATCACTCAGGGAATTGATGACCACACCCATCTTGCAGTCATCTGCAAACTTGATTAGCCATAGCCCACTGGTTTTGGCCTGCACCTCAGAGAACTATATCCCAAATAACATGCAAACAGTTTAGTACAAACTTCCTTCACTCCCAAAACATGGATTTGTCCAAATGCTGGATATGCCACAATCCCTTATACCACTATTATCACTAAGGAACATGTTTTGAAGGTGCTATTAAAGACTATAAAAACAGTCTCCATGGAACGTACTATCATATCTGTGTGTTTAATAAATAGTGCCAAACATAATATTGCTAAACTTGCCCTCAAATTTTTAATATAAACTTAGTCACTGGATTTGCTCATGAATTATGGCACACAATAATGGTGATGTCCCTCTACAAAGGTAGACCCATCAGAGACCCCATTAATCCTTATGATTCTGGTATTCAAATCTATGAAATGTATCATAACTGACCTCATCAATTATGGTATCAAATTTCTCATTAGACTAGATCTTCAACACTTTTGCTTTGTCAAAGGAAAATCCTGCCTTTTAAAGCTTGTTAACTTCTTTGAAATAATTGCACAGGCTGTTGACAGGGTTTATGATATTCAGAAAATGTATCTTGACCAAGCCAAAGCATTTGATGCCATATCCAGTGTGGGCATTGTCAGTAAGCATAGATTCATATATAGTAAGATCAATTGCAAACTGGCTAAAAGGCAGAATGCATGCAGTCTGTGTGGCGAGTTTATTATCAGAAAGTATGACGGCAAACAGCAAGATTATAAGATCATAGGAGATTACTAGGCTATTCACCCAGAGTTCATTTCAAGCCTAGCTGTTTCATCCCAATGTGATACTATAGATACTCAACTCAATACCCAGGATTGTATTTAGTAATGACTGGCCATGTCCAGGAGGGCTGTGGGCACTTCCTCTGGTAAGAATTTACAGTGTCCCATCCACTTGTCCATAATCCTTTTGAACAGTGTCATAGAGGTGCTCTGGTTCACATTAATTTGCAGCCTATTCCAAAGATGTGGCAGTTGCTGGGAAACAAATCTGTCCCTCCAGCATATCCTATTCAACTTGCAAGCCATATTTAGGTCCCTGGAATGGGTATCTCTAGTCCTATTTGATTTATGGATGTGCAGCAAATTCATTAGGTTTGGGTCAGAGATTGCTCTGTAAACCAGGCATAAGTCTCCCCTAAGAAGTCTATACGGTACTAACTATAGTGACAGGGACTTAGTCAGTCTGTGTAAGGCACATGCTGGAGTCCCTTGCTCTTCTTAGTCAGAAGCCTCTGAGTTCTCTCCAATTGCTGCAGGTGCTTTGTATGGTACATGCCAAAAGGGGTGTTATACTCAATTATAGGTCTGATTAGTGATGAGTATAGAAGGGTTACAACCTCTTCTGCTCTAGAGGTGATGCCTTTGCTAATCAAGTGTGCTATTTAGAAAGCCTTCCTTACTACAGTAGACACATGGTGATCAAAGTTAAGATTGCAGTCTACTTGTGATCCCAGATTTCTTACCACTTTCTAGGTACACTGGGTATTGTTGTGTGAAAGGACATTGTTTTTACAGAAGGGAGTGATGATGCATTTCTTTGCATTCAGTTTGAGACCATGACTAAAACATCAGTCATTGGTCTGTATAAGACCCTCCTGAAGTATATTGACATGATTTGGGGATTGAATAATTGCACCTAGTTTGCAGTCGTCAGCAAACTTTGTCACCCTCAGCCCTTTAGTTTTGGCCTGAACTTCTGAGAGGTATATACCAAACAGCAGCAGGCCCAGCACTGACCCTTGTGGCACCCTGCTGGTGACAGGTCTGATGGTTGGTGTGGAGTCTCCCACTTTGATAGTGTGTGACTGGTTTGTGAGCCATTTGGCAACCCATCTTACAGCAAAGGGGTTTACATTCAGTTTGTTAAGTTTATCAGTAATACCTGAGTGTGGGACTGTGTGCACAGATTTGCCCTCATCGGTGGCCCTGGTCACATTTTTGAAGAAATCTACCAGGTTTAACAGGCAGGATCTGCCCTTGACGAAGCTGAATTGGGTTGGATCCAGGGTTTGGAGGTCAACTATGTCATGGCTTTACATATGAGTCTAGTCAGATTTATGGGTCTGCAATTCCCTGGGTCTATTACTAGGCCACCTTTGTGGAGGGGAATAACTGTTGCTGTTCTCCATTCTGCAGGAACAAAGCCTGTGGTTAGGCTGTGATTTAATAGGGTACTTAATGGTGATGCTAGCTCATGTTTTAGTTTGTTTAGAAGACAGCTTGGGATGCCATCTGGTCCAACAGAAGTTGTGTATTTTGCCTAAGACGAGGCTTTAGTGACCTGCTGTTTGGACATGTAGAGTGGAGGTGGAGTTGGGGGCAAGGTTTATGACAAGTATGGAGAGGATAAGGGAGTGAATGTTTTGCCAAATCTGTCCACTAGAGGTTTGCTATCTCTGTGGGTCAATGTGTGTGATACCATTAGTCACTAGTTCAGCACATACTTGGGTCCTACCTTTTAGGCAACTACATAGCTGTAAAAGGCCTTATGGATATCCTTGACTGTGATTGCTAAGTTTTTCTCAAAATTACCCTCAGAAGAGTTGACGTTGTCTTATTTACCTGTTGAGGCTGAGGAGGGTGCTTTTCCATTGTTGCGGCCTCACCTTAGCTTTCTTAAACAGCAAATTTTTCCATTTGTTGTAAAGTTTGTTGATGCTGGATGTCCACCAGAGTGTCTTTGTTTTTACTTGGGGCTCTGGCTTTGATTCCATCTGGAACAGCCAAGTATATACACTTATACAAGTGATTGCACAGGGTTTTAGTGCAAGCTTTGCCGCAGTTATCACTTTCAGCTGGTGGTGGGGCTTGGAATGCATTTATAAGTTCCTCTAGGAGGGTATAGTTTGTTTTGGTGCAGTTTTTTAGTCTGACTTTCCCCTTTATGAGTTCTAGTCTTAGCTCCAGTTTGAAGTTGACTGATTTGTGGTCAGATTTAATGGATGAGGGTACGACAGTTGCTGTGGTGCATCTGTTTGTCTTGTTATTGAGGACCAGATCTAGTATGTTTGTTCCACTTGTTGGAGTTTGAACAATTTGTTCCATGGCATTTGAGTTAACAAAGTCAAGGAACTTTTGTGTTAGTGAGTTATGGCTAGAGAGGTTTCCAGTTGATGGTGGGATAACTGAAATCCCCCATGAAAAGAGTGTTTGGCACTATTTGGATTGACTCCAGTTTGGTCAAGTAGCCCTCATGTGCATCAAGATTCATGGAGGGGGATCTATAACTAGATATGACTTGAATGGGGGTCTTATCCACAATAATCTGAACTTGGAGTACTTCACAGAGTTTTCCAGCCTAACTAGTAGGGAGGTCAATTTATCTCTAATTTAGATAGAATCACCACCTCCTTTGGTTATCTCATGTTTGTTTTGTGGTCTGAGGGTGTGGAAGGCATTCTAGCCTTGCAAGGCTAGGGTACTCTCAGAGGCCTTGAATCAGGTTTATGTGACTGCACAGACATCTACATCCTTCAGTGATATAGCTTCCAGGTTGTGTAGTTTTTGGTTTAAGCTCTTAGCTTTTAGCAGCATAGCCCTTATATTATTATGGTTGGCAATTTTCCTATCAGCAATTTTGTTTTTGAGACCTTGCCTAAAACAGGTACTATGGGGAGGCAAACCTAGTGGTGCCAGGCTGAAACCATCTCTGGCAAAGCAGTGAAGTTTGTCAACCATGTCATTCCAGGCTGGCAGAAACTGGATCCCCTTTAAATGACACCAAAAAACTAAGCCAGTTATTGAAATCATTCATTTTTTTTATTATATTGCATCATTCTAGGTAAGGATAATATGCTGCTCAAAGCTAGGGACATACCTGCCTGGGACACAGACTCAGAGAGCTCAATTATGTCTCTCTTCATATAGTCCAGTGAGGTACATCTCAGGTCATTCACTCAAACATGAGCTGTGACAGAGTCATAATGGTACTTTTTGCTGAGAGACCTGAGTGCATACGTAATCTGACAAATCCTGGCACAGGGTAGGTAGCTGACAGTGACTTTCTCCTTATCTAACCTGGTGAGTGGGACATCTGTGTGTCTCACTATGGAGTCTCCAATGACAAGAGAATTTGTTTTTTTGAGTGTCTTGCCTTAAGAGCTTGGTAGATGAGACACTGGTGTTGCTATGTGCCTTGAGTGCTGTAGGAACTGCATTAGTTGTACCAGTATTTTGTTTTTGTGGTCTCTGGTGTTTTGGTAAGTTTTTTGAGAGAACCTCTGTGTATGTTGATTTATGCATTGGATCCATATTGTGTGTATGAGTAGTGGTATTATGTGGATGAGTATTGGTGTGTGAGTTGACAACCTCTTCAGTGTCACTGAATCAAGTGTGAGACAACAGAGATTCAAGATTCTAGGTGTAGATACATCCTTCGCACTCTTTACTAGAGTTATTAGTAAAGGGATATCAGTGTACATGAGGCAGTTGCTACACTGCCTCAGGAGACCCAAGTCAACAAGGCTGGCAAGAGAACCAAGGGAAGTCCAACTGTCCACAATGTTAGGTTTGAAGAACTGTTATTACAAAAGGAGTGCTTTCAGGACTGATCTAGGAGATGTTCTGTAGATGGATATTTCTGACAGGGGTTTTGGCTCGTGGTTTAATAGATCTCAGCTCACTAGCAATACTTCTTAGACCGGAGATGTACTAAAGATGAGGAATACACAAATGTACTATAGCTATATCTAAGGGAAAAACTGTCAGCATTATCTGTCCGGCTTTACTTCTATACTCTCCAAACTGAGGACTAGAAACTCTGGTTAACTAAGTTTGCAGATGAACCTACCCTAGGTAATATGTTGTGTACTGAAAGTGTAATCAAACTAAATGTGAAAAAGTGTAGTATCATTTTGTTTCACAAGCAACCCTTAACCTCAGCGTATAGTGTGAACAATACTCCACTGTGAAGTGAAAAAGTAGTCAGGGACTTCGGTACCTGGGTTGACAGTTTTGTCTCCTTGGATCATCATGAGACATCTGCATTCAGAAAATCCTTCCACTTAGTATAATTAATAACCAAAGCTACTTTTTCATGATCTACAGATGTTATCACTCCTTTATATAATCACTTACTAGACCAATTATAGAGTACAACACCACCTTTAAGATGTACCTGAAATGGCATATCAAACAACTAGGATAACTCCAAAGGTTCATAACTGAGGAACATTCAAGTTTAAAGACTCTAACCTATAAAAAGAGACTATAAGCTCTAACCCCTTGTTCAATATCGTATTGACTCTCTAAGGGTGATCTCTACCTCACCCATTATGCTATTAGAGACCACATTGTTCTTGTTCTCTTATATGTCTGCGAGTTTCATAGCTTAGCAAACACCAGAAACATTGACATAAATCTTCTCCAAAAGACAAGTAGAATGTAATGCAGAGATAGATTTATGTTGCACCTCCCCTTCTATTGAACAAGTTAGCCCTGCAGGTTATATAGTGCGATATATTACTGTCCTAAAAAATGAAACTTGAAGGCTAAAGGAGTATGGTCATATTTACTCCAAGACTAAATAACCTAGCCCTCTTTATGAAAGGGGGTACAGCCTGGTTATGGGTATTGGTAAAATGCTGATAGTCACATGACTAAATTGCATTTAAACTCATATGAATCTTATAAATGCAATAACAGAGCTTTAGATATGTGAGTACATAAATCTAGTTATTTTCTGTGTAATTTTGATGCCCAGCTACTTCCAGTTTGCCAGGAAGACAAAATATACGTTTTATGTTTTTGTTGTTTGAAAAAAACAAATGATAGCTCTAATCCATTATTTACTCAAGTTTTTTTTAGCATTGCAATACTAATTTGAACTCACTAGAGTACAAGTATTTTCATCACATAAAGATTATTTATCTATAGTAACATACTGAGTCTCATTAATAACCTCTAAATGTTTGCCTTTGTCAGACACTTTATTCACCAAATTAACAGTTATTTTAATTCTTTAAAGCATGCCAGTTGGTCTTACTATATTTCTACTTCACTAATGAAATGTTATTTAAATAAATGTTGCTATTAAAATTCAGCTTATCAAAAAAGCTGTATAGAGTCCTATTTCTACAGATAGATATAAATGCATTCTAGCATTAATAGGCTGAATACTTAAAAATAGGCCTTCACATTCTCAAAAAAAAAGACTTTCATCACCGCAACAAATGTAGAATAAAAGGAATATTCACTGCCACATTTTGAGCCAGTGAAATATTCATTACTTTAGTATTATGCTCATATAAAATTATTATTTAGTTTCCTAACAATACCCAGAATATTCTAGTTTAACTTGATGTAACTGGATATTAACCATGCATACACATTTTAAGCTATAGCTTAACAATGAACGTTTAATTTCTGTCAGTTTAGTGTCTGAAATATTTATAACAGCACTAGTATGATGCTCAAATAAATTAATATTACTGGACTGTAATTCAGAAGGTAAAGCTGAACAAAAAATTATTTTATTAGAAGTAACAGGTTTATACTTGTATCTTTTATGTTGCAGATCATATACTACATTACTGTGAAATGCTTGTGGGCATTTTCTTCCTGCATCTGAACAAAAATTAGACTGGGCCAGATATTCCACTTGAAAAAATGTTCTTCCTTTTATAAGGACTATAACGGAATTATCTGTGTATTTCTCCCAATTATGATCTGCAAGCTGTAAAGGAAGTATCCGACTGGCTTCCACTTCTACTTCTATAATAGCTTTACTCTCCTCCATTGAAGTGTTAGCATTTTAGGTTGGATGTGGCCTTCACCTTGCATCTTTGCCATGTCCCCTTCTTCTACACCTATCCTGATTCTTCCAGTGAAACACCTTCTGGGGCAGTAGCCCTTTCTATCTCATCTCGATTTATGTTATCTCCATTGAATTAAATCAATGTCCATGGTTTAACTTAATTTTTAATTCCCCTCAGTCTTTCCCTCACTCATGTACTCACACGCAAACATTCAATCTCCCATCTCAGTCAAAATCACTGTGTAACGGCTCCTTTTTAACTCTGATTGTGTGAATTGCATTTCTTCCTTGAATTTCTCTAACTTAATCTGGCCTATTTATCTCAGTATTGTAACCCAATATTTAATGCACTTGTATGCATCATCAGCCCATTATTTTTCAAACACTTTGTCTGTTTCATTCCTGTTATGAAAAGGACTACTAGGACTTTGCAAACAGATCACTCCTCTAGGTGTCACATTTAAGTCCAAATGTTTCCTTAGATTTGCCATATTAAAATGCACATTAATTTCTGTTGTAAATAATTTCCCAGTTTATCAACCTTCTCTTAAACGATGATGGTAAAACAATGGAAACTGGAGTACTGGTAAGGCAAAACAGGTACCATAACTTACATCTCTTTTGTCCTTTTAATTATTATAAAAAAATCATGGCGGTATTTCCAGTATTTTCTTTACTAACAAAGTCATTATTAGTTCTCTGTGTGTCTGTAGTATTAAGCCCATCATCCATAGAATCCAAGTTGTAGCTTACAGGCATTATATAATATCATAACAACTTTAAATAGAGAAAAATAAAAAAATATGGCTTACAAACATTGTCCAACTTTATTAGAATCTCTGCAAAATAGTTCATCATGGGGTGCTCCTTTCTTATGCCAATGCATATATACAAATCAATTTTCAATTTACTAAAAAATCATCTTTATAAACTAGTCTGTGTATTGTTTGCTCAGCTTTGTCTCTGTAATAAAATAATTTGAGCATGCTTTCTCCAAATGTTTACTGTTAAACATATTCCTTTTAATAGGATTTAAAATATTCAATATGTACCAAGAAATGAAAATAAAGTACTAACTCCTTATAAAACTGTATAAAATAATTCTTCACACTACTTATCCTCCCTCCAGCTGTGTGAAGACACACACACACATGCACACACGTACGCACACACACACACACACACACACACACACACACACACACACACACACACACACACACACACACAAAACTTAAAACTAGGGAATTCTCCTTTTAAGGCCATAAAGCCTGCATTCAGACTCCCTCCATGCTCCATTTGGCCTAGGCAGTAATCCTAACCCCCATCAGAAATATTAAGAGCAAAAAAAAAAAATAGTACATTTTAAAATATATTAGATTTATATGAGCCTTGCATTTAATGAAAAGAAAATATAATACACATCACTATAATTTATAAACTCAAATGCTATGGAACAACTGGTCACCACTCCCACAAGAGGGGAAAACATATTGGACCTGATCATCACCAACATGGGGACTCTATGTTCCATACCAGAGGTATACCCCTCATTGGTAAGATCTGACCATAAATTAATCTCACTGGACATCCATATCCCGTCCCCACCCCCATCCAAGGAAACCACAGTGAAGAATTTCTCAAAAGCAAATTTCACACTTCTCAAAACCGAGGTGGAATCCTTCAAAGCCCCCGGGCCAGTGGAAAATACGGCCCAAACCGCAGACTCCTTTACAAATGCATTCTATGGACACCTATAGGAATGCATGGATCGTGCTATCCCAAATAAAACCAAGACTCACTCCTCCAAAGGCAGGAGACCTGTCTGGTGGACCCCAGCCATAAATAAGCTATACAACAGAAGGAGGAAGCTACTACATGATAGAGCAAAATCCCAAAAAGGGAAGGCATCTCTGATCAGTACTAGCAAGAAACTACGATCCCTCATAAAATCATCTAAGGCCAGCTTCGAAAGAAAAATTGCACAAGACGGTAAAGATAATCACAAGACCTTCTTTAGTTATGTCAGGATCCTGGGTGGCAACTCCCAGATATGCTCTGAGTTAGTGCAAAATGACAAAAAATACACTGAACCCACAGACATTGCCAACATCCTGGCAGACAGGTTCAGTGCAAACCCCCCCCCCAAAAGAGCAAATGTCTATCCCAACAGAGTGTAGCCTCCCTGACATCACAGATGCACAGGTGAGAGCTGCCCTCTCCAAAGCAAAAAACACAGCATCAATGGGACCGGACAGTGTCCCGGGCTGCATCTTACATGAGCTCCAAGAAGAACTGAACCCTCACATAAAGTCACTGTTCAATCTCAGCCTTACTACAGGATATGTACCCAAGGAATGGCGTACAGCAACAGTGGTCCCACTCCACAAAGGTGGTGCCACAACAGAACCCGGAAACTATCGCCCTATAAGCCTGACTAGCCTGGTCTGCAAAGCTATGGAGCGCATCATCATGGAACTCATAAACAAAGACATTAGGAACCTCCAAACACTGGATCCTACCCAATTCGGCTTTGTTAAGGGCAGATCTTGTCTCTTGAACCTGGACGACTTCTTTGAAACAGTCACCAAGGCCATAGATGAAGGGAAGGTAGTCCACACAGCTACCTGGACCTCGCAAAAGCCTTCGACACAATACCCCACTCGGGCATCATAAATAAGCTCACCAGCTTAAATATCAACTCCTATGTCACAAGATGGGTTGCAAACTGGCTCAGGTATAGAACCCACATGGTCAGAATTGCAGGTGCCATGTCAGACTCTAAACCAGTTACGAGTGGCATCCCACAAGGCTCAGTCCTGGGACCTCTCTTGTTCGGTATATATTTCTCTGAGGGACAGGCTAACACGGGAGGACTATGGCTGACCAAGGTCGCAGATGACTGCAAACTGGGTGCCATAATCGACTAGCCGACTGACACAAGCATCCTCCAAAAGGGTCCCACAGAGACAGATAATTGGTGCTAGAGCCATGGCCTAAAGCTAAATGCCAAAAAGTGCATAGTCATCCCCTTTGGGAAAAACAAAGTGCCCACAAATTACCACATGGGTGGTAATCCATTAAGTACAGAAGATGTAATTAGGGATTTGGGGACCCAAGTAGATAGCAATCTCTCCTTTGACAATCACGTTGCCAAAGTGGTTAGAAAGACCTTCTATATAGCCCACCTTATCACGAAAGGGTTCACATCTAGATCAAGAGAGGTCATTGTGCCCCTCTACTCATCACTCATCAGGCCCATAATTGAATACAATTCCCCATTTGGGATGTACCTTACCCAACACCTGCAGCAACTGGAAAGACCCCAAAAGTATCTCACCAAGAGGATCAAGGGACTCAAACAGATGCCCTATGCAGTTAGGCTAAAGAAACTCCAGCTCTACTCAGTTGCTTACCGCCTACTCAGAGGCAATCTGTGCTTGACGTATAAAGCCATGTCCAACCCAGAATTAGTGGACATGCTCCACCTCAGGAAATCCAAATCCCTTAGAGCTATATGGTCCAGGGACATAAACCTCAGCACAGAAATAAATAGGACATGCTGGAGGAACAGATTCATATCCCAGAGGCTCCCCTCACTCTGGAACAAAATCCCAATCCATGTTAGGCAGAGCCCCTGAATGACCCTCTTCAAGAGAAATCTTGACGAGTGGATGGGAGATCGTAGGTTTACCCCTGGGATCTCTTCTGTGTCCCTACTAGACAGAGGCACAGTAAACTAACCTTAAAAGGGCTATCTTCTGTGACCTACTATACAGAGGCACAGTCAACTAATATAAAAGGGTGGCAAAAGCCAAACACACTCTGGCTAGGCTTATAAATGCCCTAGGGTAGATAGCATAGTATCAACCTATGAACCTATGAGAAATTGTCATTTGGTAAATAGTACAATAATGAAGTCTAAGACTGCAGTTCATTATTTACTATTTGTATGAAATTAGCATTCCTAATAGAATAAAGTATCCTCCTCAACAGCAAAAATTGCACAGGGCATTTCTAATCAATCAGTTTTATAAAAGAGTGCAGCTAAACCTCTATATATGCTTCACAGCATAATATTAAACTGAGCTAATAATTATAATTAAACATCTCGTATTATAAATAAAAAGTAATGCAGTAAGATAATTTTCTCATAAATATACAAGACAAAAAACAGCATCCTCTATCACTTTAATTAGTACTACCTTGATGACTAATATAAGAATTGAATCTAAAGCTGCAGTTCACCATTTGATAGTTTATAGGGTTAACACTCCAAAGAGAAAAAGGTTTGACCTTCTTAAAAAAAAATACAATGTGCATTTCTATATTTTAAGATTTACAAAAATATAGTAGAACTCTGTATGTTTCATAAAATTAATGATGACTTAATCTGTTATAATAGGTAAACCTTTAGTACTATAAGCAACATGCAATGCATCCATTGTTTTCATAAATAAATAAATAAATAAAGTAATACATGAAAAGAGAGGCTGCTATCACTTTACGAAATGCTGATTAGCTAAATAATATAAGTAAAATGAGTATTTTCCTGAAATAAAGATTTTTGTTTAAAGTGTAACATCAAAAATGAACCCTATATACTGCATAATACTAATAATAACACTGAAATTCAGAAAGGTTATTGCGAGTATGCCCATTTTTCCTCTTGTATGAACCATATTGTTTAAGTTCATAATCTATTATTAAGCTATTTGCTTTTGTGGGCTGTTTTAAACTTAGCCAATTACCCCATGTACGACTCAAACCCTGCACCTGGTACCTGCAAGGTAAACAGCTTAACCATTAAACAAGCCTCCCACCTGTACCTGCTTCAGAGACAACCTACCACACTTTCATACTACAGAGAGGTGTAGTACCATGACAGGCTGTCTCTATGGCCTATCATAAATGTTAATGAGGCCACCTGGGGGAGTGGCATATGTTAATTAGCTATGTGCTCTTCTTGTGGAAATGCCTGCAGCAAGGCAATTACACAGCTGAGTAATTCAGAGAATTGCTGTGTACTTCACCTCACCTGGCCACATTAATTAATACAACAAAAAGTCCATGTTACTTTCATAGGTGAGATCACATTACAGTTAAGTGCCAGGAACTTTATTGGCAAGGTAGTGGTGAGGGTGTGTGTGTGTATATATATATATATATATATATATATATATATATATATTAGACAGAGAGATGAATAACCCCAGGTGAATGGTGTGTGTGTATGAGTGAGAGTGAGTGAGAGAGTATGTGAGTGTGCTCAAATGGGGGGGGGGGTGTATGTGTTTATGAATGAATGTGTGTGGGTGCTATCATAGCTCAACTCTCTGCCTTTGTTTAATGAGCAAACCCTGCAATATTGTGGGGGGCGGCTATTAGACACCAAGGATACTCTTTATATCATGCCCTAAAGGCACTTAAAAATGCTTCAGACCTTGTACCCTAAGCACACACAAACAGCTCTTTTATAGAGTGGAAGCTCTCTAAAATACTGCATCTACTACTAACATACTACTTTAAGTCTTCTGGAAAAAAAGTTAAAGGGGAGTGGAAGTTTCAAACCCTGCACCTTTAGAATAGAAAGCAGTTTGTCATACAGGAGTCTTATCCCTGTACACTGAGAAGTTAAGATGCATTTTTTTACATAGTAAAAAGTATGAAACTAATTTACTTATTTATTTTTATTTATTTGACATTTGCTTACCAGGATAGTCCTAAGGGTTACGTAACCTGTTTTCAGTAGAGGCCCGGGGAGAAAAGCTCCACATTTATGACTTGGTGACACATTTATACAATTGGATTACTTAATATAAGACTACAAGCACTTAGAGTTACTTATATAATACTAAAATATGTCATACTAAACATTTAGAGTTTACATACATTCACAATTTGAAGATCAGCTTCATATAGGTAAGAGTATTTGCTTAGACTGTACTTAATTATTATGACACAGATTGGAATCAATCAATCAGAATGCTTAGATCTTGATAAGTACAGGTAGTATTGCAGGGACAAGAAGGCACATAGTTGTTAGTTGATGGCTTGGCATCCAAACTGTTGCTAAGGTTGTTAGTAGATTACTTTTAGAGGAGGGAGGTCAGTGTATTATGAGGAGGTAATATTGAGGACTAGAGGGGGATTAGCCTGCTGTTAGGCCCGATTGCAGTGGTCCAAGAGTTCCATGGGACAGTGTTCCATAAAATCAGAAATGGTTGAGAGGGATGGGGGTGTATCCTTGTGGTTGGAGGCTTCAGAACAATACTGGGGGTTAACATTAAATGACAACAGTGAGATTTTTTTACACTATTACTTGAACTGACTTAAAAAGTTAATAGAGCAACAGGTCTAGTGTCACAATGTACCTACAAATGATAAGAAAACTAAAATATTAATGTCTGACATAACTGACTGTAAGGATCTGTGATTAATAAGGCAGGGGAAAAAAATAAGAAGGTACATGAGGGGCGTTCTGTCAACTCAGGAACAGATAAGAGATATGCATGTCAATGTGCGTGTGTTTGTGTGTGAGAGAGAGTGAATGGGCATTCCTGTGTCAACCCAATATATGGACCAGCAGAAATAATAACCACTGCAAAGTGCTGATTCGAACTCATGACAATTACAGCCGGTTCTGAGACCTAGAAATTGGTTGATAATGAGTTATTCCCGTATTGCGACTAACATTTCTCTGAATCACATTTTTCATAATCATAGAAATAATCCCTTTGGCCAAAACTCTTACCATCACTGGAAAAGTTATTTCTGAATCCCTGGGTAAGAATCTGACATGTTTTTTTTTAAATAATAAAGTGCTTAAAATGTTAATATTCATTTAAATTAAATAACTTAAAATAAAGTGATATTTTATAAGCTTGGCTTTAGGAAGATATGGAATTTCATAGTCATGGCATGAAATTTTACTAACAGTTTTTAATAGCTATAACCATAACCACTTCCAAATTCATGATTTGACCCATGTAAACTTTAAATCTTCTCAAAAATGCATAAAGCTACTGACTAACTGACAGAATATTAATAAATATTTTGTGGAAAACTTTATCCACTACAAAATGAGTGAGTAAAATGTTAGCAGACTCAAGAATAGCATTTTAATTAGGCTTAAAATAATTTACTTTCAATGTATTATTTTCAGCAGAAGCCTGCATCAGATTTACCCTAAATTAAATAACTAATCCTTTATATTACAATATAAAACAGGTTAAACAAAACTAAATGCACACCAGCAAACACAGACACACATACAAACACACAAGTGCATGCAGTCCCCTTATCTTGAAGGAGTAATGACATAAAAATAAATATATACCTGGAGTGGTATTTTTGATCTGAGACAAAAAGTCACTGTCATGCTCTAAAGCAATGACAAACATATGTTAAGCCATACCAAGTGAAATTCTCTTATCTTTGTATAAAAACGTGCTATTGTAAATAATTCAGAATCTCTTTTCTGTTTCAACTGTCATTTCTTTGTATTGTTTACTCATAATCAGTGTCAGGTTTTGGCAGGACAACCACAGTGGCCAGCAATACTCAAAATCCCCTGGGTTGTTTGTCCATCTAAAAGACAATTATACCGTAACTCTTTCTGATTTCAACTGTCTGGAAAATGTCTCCTTCCTTTTCTGGTTTCTGAAGTCATAACCTTTCTAAATAATCTCTCAAGACTTCTTTGGTGAAGTTAACAACTTTTTAATCTAATAATAACATGAGATTTGCATTTTAGAACTAGAAGTTATTTTTAAGTCTTTAGATAGCTTGAGAAAGGAACATTTTTTTTCTCATCTTTAATCCTGTATTATTCTTTCCCACCAAGATGACTATGGGACAAGTCTGAGTTTTGTCTGTTTTCTTTTGTTTTATTCCCATTCTTTTTCTCCAAGTTCAGTTTCTGACATCTTAGCTACTTCTTTTTGTGAGACATTATTACTTTGGAGGCAGCTTCTTTTAACAACTTTAACTGTCTTTAAAGGCAATCTCTGACCTAAGTTCCACTTAAAACAGGAGGACATACAAATAAAGTTAAAATAACGTGTTTATATAATTTAAGTCCTATGTTAATAAAGTTGCTGTCTTGCCTGAATTATTTCAATAGATAATTCATTAAACAATTTATTTTCATGATTCTGCCATCTCATTTCTCTGTTTTTCCTGCTTATATTTGCCAAGAATGTTTACTTCTATAAGAACACAGCAGCATTATTACTTCTTTGGGCACTGCCTTTCCTTCTAACTTTCCTTCCACTCTGACAGTGCATTTATTTTCACCACTGAGGTCCCTTGGAAACTATATCACATTCATTTTATTTTTCATGAAAAGCAAAAGTTCATCATTTCTAACTTCTTGAGGTATCCCAAAGACTCTTGTATTCTACCCTCTCATTCTACTTTCAGGATCATCTAGTTTATTATTCTATTTAGTACTTTCTTTATGAAGTTCATCAGTTTGAATTGTTCTTCATTAAGTTGTGCTTTCAATATTTCTTTGGCATTTTTTAAGATTTCTTTAACTCAGAGGTTACCCTATTTATTTGATGCAGTTGGCAAACTGAACATTTTTTATACACAGACACATCTGTTGCCACAGATGACAGCTTTCTAAAAGGATGAGAAGGTTATCATCCTGACTTGAAAATAATTAAAGTCTACTTCTTCCTCTTTTTCCATGGTGTTGGGAAAGGATTGACAGCTGGTAGCACAGCACTGGCATCGCTGCACTACAGTAAGATGTACACAGGTGGACTACTGACATGTTTACCTATGTCATATCTATAATGGTAGCATACCTTATATTGATGGGTACTGAGGGGCATGCGACTCCAACATCTGCAAAATCCTCAGCTGTATGGTGGCCATGACCCTCAGGTCAAAGGCCACAAACCCTTTGAAGGCATCCTCCATCATGACACATGGCTCCTAACAGAGATTAGCCATATCAACCACTTCCATAAGACAATTTCTAGACTAAGTAGGTAACTTCTTCTATAAATCACTGTTCTTCTGTATATGAAACTCTTTGTCTTTGGCCACACAATCTCCATTTAAAGTTCTGTAAAACAACAACCATGACACAGTAGTGTCAACTTATAGGGCATCAGCAGTCAGATTAAAAAGAAGTTTGGAAACAACGATGTGGTATGCTCTTCTCACATACCTCTTAACCTCTTAGAGCAAGAAACCTGGACAAAGCCATAAATAAAAGTAGGACAAAGGTCTACAAATAGGGACATTGTTTTAAATATTTATCTTACAAGCTTAGAAAGTTGGTAGGATAACAGGTTTTGCATTAGCATGAATTTTCTGAAGGGTATGGAGTCTGAAACTCAACTCTCTGTCATTATTTTCTAATTTCAATCTTTAATGATTTGCTACTAATTTGCCAGAAAGCCACGCTTTTATGAAAAATGAACCAAATTATGAAGCAAAAATCTGGACATTCTGCAAAAATCTGTACAGTTGAGAGGTATGCTGATATACAAGATAATGAAGGTACTTCTGGGACACTTCATAATGGGCCATTCTCCCTCTGCTGTCCTCTGTAAATAAAAGTTATACATGGCAGTGAATGGCCACTGATCAACAAAGTTATATAATTGATGTAATCTACATGCTAAACATAAACAATCCACAGAATATTATGGCTCCACAACAAAACTTCAACTCCATTATGATCGACCTTCAGAACTGTAATCACAAAAGAGTAAAATAACTAAACTGCAAATACAAGTCTCAATCAAAAGTCTATAGAAAAAAGCATTTCCACTGGGAAGAAGCTCCCTTCACCTCCCCTCCAGTTTGGGGAGGATGCACCTTCATAGCACTATTACTTATATATACCAACACCAAGGTTGCACCAGCTGGGAGAAAACAAACATTACAACCTCAGTCTTTTGGGGAAAAAAGCCAACATTCGCAGAATAAGGAGTCAATCATTAGTATCTTGAAAACAAACCTGTAACCAACAGGTATACAAGAACTACACTGTCAAGCAACAGACAAGCAGACCCCCACATAGACAGTCTGGTGCAATACAACACAGCAGTAGGAATGATCAGACAGACAATGTTGTCTGTGTGTATGAGAGGAAACTGAAACAGGCTTGTTTTACACCTTACAGATTGTTAACAGGTACGTATCTTGCAAGAACACAGAATGAACACTGCAGGAAAAACACAGTGACTGTGCTGTGACTGTTATGCTATGCCACATTTATAAAAGCTAAACTTTCATGATTGGCCACCAAAACTATAGTAAAGGCCTAAGTACACTTCATGCACAACAACACAGAAAAACACACACCAGAAACATTTGTAAATTCCACAGGAAGGAAAAGAAGTGTTTCTATGTAAACAGTGCAACCTGAATACAGAGATGTAGCTTATGGGACTGCGAAATAATTATGTATGTTTGTAGACTTAAAGGATCCATTTGGTAAATTCACTGCAATCTGCTCCATCCAGCATCACAGGTATTCTCCAGCTGATGTCATCAACATCACTGTCTCCCACCAGATGTCAGTTGCTAGATCCCAGTAAGCATCTATATAATGAAATGGACCCTCTACACAGTTCAATCAGATAATCTTTCTGGTACTTCAGTAAGAAGAGCAATATCATAGCCTCCAATTCACCCACAATTTGCATCTAAGAATAATTTTTCCATTGGGATGTACCCACCATTGAAAAAGCTGATAAATGGATAGCACGCTTCAAACAGCCCTGTTCTTCAGCAGTAGTGGATTCTCCAAATCATAATAAAATGATGAAGCTCCAATATCTGCTCTAAATGTATCTACCTCTAAGCATGAGATATACCATTGACAATGCCATATTACACAACCACAATCAATGCCTCTGCTCGTCTCCACCATGAAGATCAGTGCTGTAAGCAGTGATTGCAAACTATAGACAATACTACACAGGTCAGCCTAGGCAGCCTATTTACAGAATAATGAGTTGCGTGACACACAATGCAATATATTTATCAATATAACATTTAATGACAACTATAAGTAGACATATGCTCACTGAGGACCTGTTTGTCTGAATTATGCTGTGAGAATTATTAATGACTAAATGTTGTCCTTTATACGTGGATTGTACTACCAAATGTTATAGAAATTCTGGTGATGACATCATTATGCGTAGATGCCAGAAGCATGTACAGTGATATTTGATCTGTATCTGTTACTGGGCTGTGCTTGGTAATGTGTTGACCCACAGATTGCACGGTACTATATGGGGCCTTGTATGTAGCAGTACAGACACATTGGCAAAACTGAAATAAGTGCACAGCTATTCACAAGACTGTAGTAATATACAGTAAACAAGGCTTTGTAGCTAAAGTTTTTGTACTAAGAACATATGCACAATAGAAGTTGTTTTTTTCTAAGATGAGCATGTAATTTTGGCCTATCCCTTAGATATGGTATATTTTTACTGCATTACTAACATAAACTGCCATGTATGTTTATTTTATTTTGTTTAGCATTTGATTACCGGGATAGTCCAAATGGGATGACTAGAATATCATTCTTCAGTAGAGGCCACCTGTAATTTAAAATAGTAATTAGAGATAAACAAAAACAAAAATTACACAATTTACATAAGCATAGTATAATGACAGAGAGAATTATATAGCTATACATTGCATACTGGAATGCATTTAATTGCATGCTGGAATTAAAAGCAATAGGTTGTTAAATAGTGTCAGGAAAGAAGCAAGAATGGAGGTGGCAGAAATAAAAGGTTGCCAAATAAAGTATAGGGTTTATAGAGAAAATAAAAATGTTGATGTGTAGAATATTGACAATAACAAATTACAGAGACTAAGAAATTGGAGTATAGAAGATGTATACAGCATGTACTGCACAATACAGTGTAGATAACAGGCATTATAGTGCAATAGGTATAGGGTAAGGATTGTATAAAGCTATGTAAAAGATGGGATTATAAAGGTGACACAGCAGACATTTTGGAGGATCATTGTTTCTCTATATACTACCGTGTAATGCTTGCATTTACTGTGTTTGTCTGTACTGCATTTTGAGGATATTTCTTGTATCTGTTTTTACCCTTTTTGTTAGTCAAAGAAACATCACATTTATTATACAACAATAGATGCTAAATAAGTAACAATTACTACTCATTTCTGTCAACTTCTTAGTGCAAAAAATCTGGACAAATCCTGACATAATTGGGGTACAAAGGCCCAAAAATAGAGACAGAGTTTAAATATTGCTCTTAAAAACTAAGAAAATTGCTAGAATAACAGGATTTTA
Organism: Protopterus annectens; assembly: GCF_019279795.1. Classification (NCBI taxonomy): domain Eukaryota; kingdom Metazoa; phylum Chordata; order Ceratodontiformes; family Protopteridae; genus Protopterus; species Protopterus annectens. The sequence continues at coordinate 880,531,618 of NC_056726.1, forward strand.
CATAACATGCATTTTTCTGAAAAATACAAAGTCTGAAACTCAAATGTATGTCATTATTTAGTGATTTAAATCCTCAGATTATCCCAGTGATTTGAAAGAAAACCACAGATTTTATGAGGAATAAACAAAAATATGACACAAAAATTTGGACATTCTCAAAAAACTGGACAGTTGAGAGGTATGGTACTACTACTATTAGTATTCAGGTAGTTGAGAGGTATGGTACTACTACTATTAGTATTCAGGTAGTTGAGAGGTATGGTACTACTACTTTTAGTATTCAGGTAGTTGAGAGGTATGGTGCTACTACTATTAGTATTCAGGTAGTTGAGAGGTATGGTACTACTACTATTAGTATTCAGGTAGTTGAGAGGTATGGTACTACTACTATTAGTATTCAGGTAGTTGAGAGGTATGGTACTACTACTATTAGTATTCAGGTAGTTGAGAGGTATGGTACTACTACTATTAGTATTCAGGTAGTTGAGAGGTATGGTACTACTACTATTAGTATTCAGGTAGTTGAGAGGTATGGTACTACTACTATTAGTATTCAGGTAGTTGAGAGGTATGGTACTACTACTATTAGTATTCAGGTAGTTGAGAGGTATGGTACTACTACTATTAGTATTCAGGTAGTTGAGAGGTATGGTACTACTACTATTAGTATTCAGGTAGTTGAGAGGTATGGTACTACTACTATTAGTATTCAGGTAGTTGAGAGGTATGGTACTACTACTATTAGTATTCAGGTAGTTGAGAGGTATGGTACTACTACTATTAGTATTCAGGTAGTTGAGAGGTATGGTACTACTACTATTAGTATTCAGGTAGTTGAGAGGTATGGTACTACTACTATTAGTATTCAGGTGGTTGAGAGGTATGGTACTACTACTATTAGTATTCAGGTAGTTGAGAGGTATGGTACTACTACTATTAGTATTCAGGTAGTTGAGAGGTATGGTACTACTACTATTAGTATTCAGGTAGTTGAGAGGTATGGTACTACTACTATTAGTATTCAGGTAGTTGAGAGGTATGGTACTACTACTATTAGTATTCAGGTAGTTGAGAGGTATGGTACTACTACTATTAGTATTCAGGTAGTTGAGAGGTATGGTACTACTACTATTAGTATTCAGGTAGTTGAGAGGTATGGTACTACTACTATTAGTATTCAGGTAGTTGAGAGGTATGGTACTACTACTATTAGTATTCAGGTAGTTGAGAGGTATGGTACTACTACTATTAGTATTCAGGTAGTTGAGAGGTATGGTACTACTACTATTAGTATTCAGGTAGTTGAGAGGTATGGTACTACTACTATTAGTATTCAGGTAGTTGAGAGGTATGGTACTACTACTATTAGTATTCAGGTGGTTGAGAGGTATGGTACTACTACTATTAGTATTCAGGTAGTTGAGAGGTATGGTACTACTACTATTAGTATTCAGGTAGTTGAGAGGTATGGTACTACTACTATTAGTATTCAGGTAGTTGAGAGGTATGGTACTACTACTATTAGTATTCAGGTAGTTGAGAGGTATGGTACTACTACTATTAGTATTCAGGTAGTTGAGAGGTATGGTACTACTACTATTAGTATTCAGGTAGTTGAGAGGTATGGTACTACTACTATTAGTATTCAGGTAGTTGAGAGGTATGGTACTACTACTATTAGTATTCAGGTGGTTGAGAGGTATGGTACTACTACTATTAGTATTCAGGTAGTTGAGAGGTATGGTACTACTACTATTAGTATTCAGGTAGTTGAGAGGTATGGTACTACTACTATTAGTATTCAGGTAGTTGAGAGGTATGGTACTACTACTATTAGTATTCAGGTAGTTGAGAGGTATGGTACTACTACTATTAGTATTCAGGTAGTTGAGAGGTATGGTACTACTACTATTAGTATTCAGGTAGTTGAGAGGTATGGTACTACTACTATTAGTATTCAGGTAGTTGAGAGGTATGGTACTACTACTATTAGTATTCAGGTAGTTGAGAGGTATGGTACTACTACTATTAGTATTCAGGTAGTTGAGAGGTATGGTACTACTACTATTAGTATTCAGGTAGTTGAGAGGTATGGTACTACTACTATTAGTATTCAGGTAGTTGAGAGGTATGGTACTACTACTATTAGTATTCAGGTAGTTGAGAGGTATGGTACTACTACTATTAGTATTCAGGTAGTTGAGAGGTATGGTACTACTACTATTAGTATTCAGGTAGTTGAGAGGTATGGTACTACTACTATTAGTATTCAGGTAGTTGAGAGGTATGGTACTACTACTATTAGTATTCAGGTAGTTGAGGAGGTATGGTACTACTACTATTAGTATTCAGGTAGTTGAGAGGTATGGTACTACTACTATTAGTATTCAGGTAGTTGAGAGGTATGGTACTACTACTATTAGTATTCAGGTAGTTGAGAGGTATGGTACTACTACTATTAGTATTCAGGTAGTTGAGAGGTATGGTACTACTACTATTAGTATTCAGGTAGTTGAGAGGTATGGTACTACTACTATTAGTATTCAGGTAGTTGAGAGGTATGGTACTACTACTATTAGTATTCAGGTAGTTGAGAGGTATGGTACTACTACTATTAGTATTCAGGTAGTTGAGAGGTATGGTACTACTACTATTAGTATTCAGGTAGTTGAGAGGTATGGTACTACTACTATTAGTATTCAGGTAGTTGAGAGGTATGGTACTACTACTATTAGTATTCAGGTAGTTGAGAGGTATGGTACTACTACTATTAGTATTCAGGTAGTTGAGAGGTATGGTACTACTACTATTAGTATTCAGGTAGTTGAGAGGTATGGTACTACTACTATTAGTATTCAGGTAGTTGAGAGGTATGGTACTACTACTATTAGTATTCAGGTAGTTGAGAGGTATGGTACTACTACTATTAGTATTCAGGTAGTTGAGAGGTATGGTACTACTACTATTAGTATTCAGGTAGTTGAGAGGTATGGTACTACTACTATTAGTATTCAGGTAGTTGAGAGGTATGGTACTACTACTATTAGTATTCAGGTGGTTGAGAGGTATGGTACTACTACTATTAGTATTCAGGTAGTTGAGAGGTATGGTACTACTACTATTAGTATTCAGGTAGTTGAGAGGTATGGTACTACTACTATTAGTATTCAGGTAGTTGAGAGGTATGGTACTACTACTATTAGTATTCAGGTAGTTGAGAGGTATGGTACTACTACTATTAGTATTCAGGTAGTTGAGAGGTATGGTACTACTACTATTAGTATTCAGGTAGTTGAGAGGTATGGTACTACTACTATTAGTATTCAGGTAGTTGAGAGGTATGGTACTACTACTATTAGTATTCAGGTAGTTGAGAGGTATGGTACTACTACTATTAGTATTCAGGTAGTTGAGAGGTATGGTACTACTACTATTAGTATTCAGGTAGTTGAGAGGTATGGTACTACTACTATTAGTATTCAGGTAGTTGAGAGGTATGGTACTACTACTATTAGTATTCAGGTAGTTGAGAGGTATGGTACTACTACTATTAGTATTCAGGTAGTTGAGAGGTATGGTACTACTACTATTAGTATTCAGGTAGTTGAGAGGTATGGTACTACTACTATTAGTATTCAGGTAGTTGAGAGGTATGGTACTACTACTATTAGTATTCAGGTAGTTGAGAGGTATGGTACTACTACTATTAGTATTCAGGTAGTTGAGAGGTATGGTACTACTACTATTAGTATTCAGGTAGTTGAGAGGTATGGTACTACTACTATTAGTATTCAGGTAGTTGAGAGGTATGGTACTACTACTATTAGTATTCAGGTAGTTGAGAGGTATGGTACTACTACTATTAGTATTCAGGTAGTTGAGAGGTATGGTACTACTACTATTAGTATTCAGGTAGTTGAGAGGTATGGTACTACTACTATTAGTATTCAGGTAGTTGAGAGGTATGGTACTACTACTATTAGTATTCAGGTAGTTGAGAGGTATGGTACTACTACTATTAGTATTCAGGTAGTTGAGAGGTATGGTACTACTACTATTAGTATTCAGGTAGTTGAGAGGTATGGTACTACTACTATTAGTATTCAGGTAGTTGAGAGGTATGGTACTACTACTATTAGTATTCAGGTAGTTGAGAGGTATGGTACTACTACTATTAGTATTCAGGTAGTTGAGAGGTATGGTACTACTACTATTAGTATTCAGGTAGTTGAGAGGTATGGTACTACTACTATTAGTATTCAGGTAGTTGAGAGGTATGGTACTACTACTATTAGTATTCAGGTAGTTGAGAGGTATGGTACTACTACTATTAGTATTCAGGTAGTTGAGAGGTATGGTACTACTACTATTAGTATTCAGGTAGTTGAGAGGTATGGTACTACTACTATTAGTATTCAGGTAGTTGAGAGGTATGGTACTACTACTATTAGTATTCAGGTAGTTGAGAGGTATGGTACTACTACTATTAGTATTCAGGTAGTTGAGAGGTATGGTACTACTACTATTAGTATTCAGGTTATGGATGGGATAATCTTACAACATCTGAAAATGAGGCACTCCTTGAAGATCTTGACCAGTATAGTATGGCCTTAGAGGGATGACGGAAAGACAAACATAGAAGCCACCTGCAAGAGAACATCTTTCATCTGGTGAATTTGTCTGGCGATCATGGAAATACAATGCAGGTCTGTTTTCATTAACCATGGACATGCATGACTGGGCAGAACAATATGACAGGGATAATGAGGTAACTCAACTCCCACAAGCACTGACAGATGCTGAAGAATTTGTCATGTTCTTCATATTGATCTCTGCTGAAGTAGCCTTAGCTATATATAGCCAGTCAGCTTACAAAACTTCAGAGCACTTTCCTTATGTACAGAAAGTCAGTTAGCTGGAGCTGAGCTGACTAAAAAGACAGGTTTGAGTGCCAAGCCCTTCAGAACTTTTGTGCCTTTATAGAGAATGCTCCTCTATGGGGTTCCTGTTCTTTGCCGGACAACTAAGTTCCCTTTAGGGGAAAATAACTTCCACGTTTGAAAAAATGTTGTTTTATTGCAATTTCCTGTTTAGAAGTTATTTTAAGCTAGGAGTTTTTGTTTAAAAGGACTGTCATGAGACTTAACTTTTAAATGTCAGTGAACTTTTTTCCTGTTAGATTAAAAGCTGTTTAAAGTAATTGAAAAACATTTTTACTCTGGAAAATGTGTTTATTTTACATTTTGAGGATGATGCAGTATTTTAAATTGCTTTTTACTGTGTTTTTGTGCAAGAAATTTGACTTTTAAAAATTAAATTTTTACTGGCACTTACTACTTATTTTCTCTGAGAAACAGGCTGAATTTTCAGCTTGACCATGGAACAGACTACCAGTTCCATAGTCAGTCCTTCTTCCAGCCACAAAAAAAAAGTTAAATAAGCAACCTTTGCCACCACAGCAGGGTAGTAATTTGCCTCAGTTTCAGGGGAGTGACTATTTTATGGTCATAGTGTGCTCCTCAAAATAGTCATCTTTTACCCCAGAACCCTCTAGTGCAGCACCAACAGCCACTATGGACTGGGGGTTAGCCCCATCCTCTGTGGTTGTTGGGATCCTCTTAGTGGACAAGGAAGAGATACTCTTGTCAGTCCTGGGGCAGGGAACAAAGAAGATGTACCTGTTAGTTCAGAATGGAGAGGTCACGCCTGGGGAAACTGATGCTGATACTAATAATACTGTTGACCCCACTTTCCCTGTCAAAAAGAAACATAACACTAAACATATATCTATTCCTCCTCCTTAATTTTTATTAGACAGGAGTAGTTTACAGGTTCTGCCTCAGGGTTTAATATAGGTATTTGAGCCTTTTTATAAGGCAGATTCTGGTAAAAGAAACAGGGATTCTCCTTTTCCTGAACAGATTCAAGATTCTAAATCTGGATAGGAAGATGAAGGGGCAGAAACAAGGTTTTCTCTATCAATTTTGTGGGATGTTCATGTCACTGTCTACAGTTTTTCTGATAGTCAGTCTGCTGCCCTTAGAAAGGGAGCCTGTACAAAGTTCCTCAATCTACTAAGTTTTTATACAATATTCCCAAACCTGACCCAGCAGCTATAGCTTCAGTTCATTCAGCTGCTGCTAAATAGTTTGGTTAATTCCAATCCTACTCTTTCTGACAAAGATGGGAAAATTATTGATACGTGTGTGGGAAAAAGTGTATGCTTCTGCAGCTTTGATTTTCAGAATTTTGAATTGTCAGCCTCATATGTTAAAGTTTATTCTGACTAATTGTGAAAGTCTAAGGAATGTTTTGTTTGCAGTTTCTTCATGTAGGAAAAATCTACTTTAGATGATTTAGTATCTGCCATTGTACAAGTTACAACTTGTTGTTTACTGTGAGTGTATGACTCAGTAGATACTTCTTCCAGGGCTATGTCCACTGGTACTGTTTTGAGGGGGTTTGCCTGGCTGTGATCTCAGAACCTCCCATATGATGTGAAAGATGAGATTTTGAATTCACTTTGGAGAGAAATTTAGTTTTTGATCCCCCTTCTGTAGACATTATCAAAAAGTGTGATGAAAGGGGTATGTTGATACAGGCAAGCTATAACATTTTTCAACCCTCCATTTCCAAATTTTCTAAGGGATTCTCTAACTCCTCATCCAAATTTGGCAAAATAAAACAAAAATAAACTGTGTCAACAAAATACTGGCAAAAAGACTTTTAATAAGAAAGGACAGAGGGTTCCAACAAGAATTCAAGACCCCCCTTGCAGTCCACAAGTCAGAATATCTATTTAAGGGACATTGTCAATCCCTCCCCTGGTAGTCCCTTTTCCTTTCCATAATGTCTGAATCTCTACTTTTCTTTTGGCAACAGACAGTGGATTCTGTAGATCATTCATCAAGGTTACAGATGGTAATGGGAGGAAATCACTCCTTTCCGGGGGGGGGGGTAATTCCTCATCCAGCAGACCAGACTCCTTCATTTCCCTCTGTCCTTTGAACACATGCTGTTCCAGGGCGTAATAGAGTCACTTGCTCCTTCCCAGGTTGGAAAAGCTTTTTATTCAAGGATGTTTTTAGTGTCAAAGAAAGACGATGCTTGGAGACTGATTCTTGATCTCTTTTCCTGTTCAAAATGCTGTCATTTCACAATCCGTTACTTCTTCCTCATTTAAGTTTCCTGGTAACACTACAGATCCTTGTCATCACATTCCTGTTCATCCAAACTCCAAGTGTTACTTAAGGATATGTGAGTGTCTGGATTGCACAGTCCAAAAGGAAGCACATGATGCTGGAAACCAGGAATAACACCCAAGTAATTTATTTAAACACTGGTAAGCACTTTCGTCTGGTGACCATCACCAGACTTCTTCAGACAAATTTAAACATCCCATTGTAAAACTTTTATACACACACTAGATAGAATAATTAACCAATTTAAAAACTAGTTACATTTAATTAATAGTTAAAATTGATTGGATAAAAGCAGCCCAAAAGAACTCTTTGAAACCTAAAGCTAAGAAACAGCAAGGCAAAAAAATATACTCTTTTACATACTCTTTTACATATAAATCACAACAACTATGTAAAAACATATTATATAAAAAACATATATATATATAAATAATATATATAAAGATATGTGTAAAAAGTATATGTATATACAAATACCTATATATTAATACCATTTCATCTGTCAAAAACTTTCAATCTAAGCTTACTAGAAATGGATATTACATCATTTAGTCTTGGTGGGAAGTAAGCATTTAAAAAAACTTGCCACCAGGCTTCTTTCTCCTCAAGGTGCAATTTCTAAGGTCCCCCCCTGGCTTCACACTTAACTTGTTGGATTACCAAGAACTTGAATGTATGATTGGGAAACATCTTTAAATGTCTATATAAGGCATTTTTTTCATCCTGCTGACGGATCTCATAAAAATGTTCATAAATATGCTGGGCAAGTTTACACTGCGTTTTCCCAATATAGAAAGCTGAACACTGGGAACAAACAGCAGCATAAACAACTGCACAAGTATGACAATTATATTTACCCTTGACCATAATTTTTTTGCCACAAATATTAATGACTGATGTTCTCAGTATGTGCCTACATTGGTGGCACATACCATAGTCTCAATACCTAAAGGTTTTTCAAGCAGGTTCTTACTGTTCCTGCCTTTCCAAAATACAAAATTAGGATGTTCTCCAAAAGTGTCCAACATAGCCTGTTCACGCATAAGAATAACTCAGTTTTTTTCTAACAGTGTCCTGCACTATATGGCTATCACTGGAATAAGTACAAACAAAGGGACATACAATCTCCTTAGTATTAACAGTACCCTTTTCTAATTCGCCATTAGTAGATATAACTTCCCCACAATTTATATTGTAATTATTAATTCTAGGGGGTAGCAAGAGTTGATCATGTACTGTCATATCCAAACTCTCCAGTATAGGAGCATGAATCACGGCAAAGGTGTGGAATATTCAAGACCTTTTCTTTAAGTCTGCTGTCCAAAAACCTAGCTATATAACTAGTTTTTGACCAGCCCGAGTCCACTATTGGTTGAAGGGGAGGGTCAGCCAGGTCCTTGTGGATTTTTGGAACTCCAAATATAACTGGAATTTTAGGAGTTTCAGTTGCCATATAATTATAGTCATCAATACTAATCTGTTCTTGAGTGACCATATCCATAACTTCCTGTCAATCCTATAGTACGCTATATTGACTTCATTAAGAGAAGCCTCACTATAAATACTACTATATAATAATTTAAACATGTTCTGTATATAGTCCTCTTTTTGAACAATCACCATCCCTCCCCCTTTGTCTGGTCGCATAAACCTTAAATCAGCTTTACCCCTATGATCAGACAATGAAGCTACTTCAAATGCAGTAAGATTATTTTGATCATTTTCTACCATAGAATTAACCACATAATGGTGAAAATCCATCTCACAAGTTGTTTCAAAAGACTTAAGCAAATAATGTGGATCAGGGTTAAAAGTACTCAGTATCCTACAGCCATTATTATTACTGTTATAGTCATTGTTATCATTTCTATGCAAAAATTGTAAATTCAAATTCCATACGCCATACGTACATTTTGAAATCACAAATTAACTCTCCAAGGTTACTAGATTTGCTAGGTACAAAATTGTACCCTTTACTAAATAAATCTGCATGCTGAACAGTAAGTGGAAATCCAGAATAATTATAAATTTTAAAGTCACTAGATGAATTGGAAACAATATTAAGTTTCCTTAAAAGAGTCACCTCTGCTGTCTCCACATATTGAAAAATTAGCCATTTGTCGAAGCCTGTTGATTCCAAGCATTCCCCTGTGGATAGCGATTCCAATATTGGAGCCTCCTGTTCCAGAGTCTCTCCGACCTCCTCAACCCTGGTGGATCTAAAGGAGCAGACTCCCCTTTAAAATGGGTTGTTGCAGGTTCTCCCAGGTTCGTAGGCTGACTATGATGTTCAATATAATTCCCTCATATAGCTGTATTGCATTATTAGTTCTCTGCCTTACCATTTGGTTATCCACTGCACCAAGAGTGCTCATAAAGTGTCTAGCTCAAGTTATAGCTCATTGCAGGCTGTAGGGTAGCTACATTTTTTCCATTTTTAGGTGACTTGCTTTTCTTTGAAGAGATTTTTTCAAAGTGTCAGGAATCTCTCACTTGGTTAAGAGATTTATTGCAAAAGCTGAAATTTGAAAAGAACATTTAAAAGTAATTTTTGTCTCCCCTCACGCAGGATTGTGCTCCAAGGATGTCAGCTAGACAGCTCGGTTCAAAGAGCTTTTCTTCCACTGGAAAAAAGTGGATCTATATCTAGAGCTTTTTCTAAGATTTCCACTCAGATGGTCACTGTGAAGGAATATCTTGGGATTTTGTGTCTCATGGCATCTATAATTGTCATGTTACCCCTGGAATTACACCACATGAAAAAGAAACAATGGTATCTAAAGTCTGGTCCCAGCACCAACACCCTTTGTTTTTTTTTTCAAATCTTAGTGATGGGGTGTGTCAAATGATAATTCCCTTCATGGAGACAACAAATATTCCTAAACACAGCTCACTCCTCTCCATCCCTGATCCAAAGCAGTCAGCCACCACAGAACCTTGGACTTTGCTTGGGGAGCAGTTTCAGGAGGGATAAAGTGTAAGTTGTGTGGGACACCAAGTGCAGATGTAAGCACATAAATATTAATGAGATGCTTGCCCTGTTCAAGGCACTCAACTTTCTGAATCATCTTTACTCCTTGGGACCTGTTCAAGTTGTTTCAAACAATACTACAGGCATGTGGTACATCAACAAGCAAGTGGGACCAGGTCATACTACCTGTGGAGACCATATATTTTAGCTTGGGATTTAGCTACACAGCACTGTCTCATTCTGTGGGTATCCTACATTCTGTCAGAGCAAAATTGTATGACAATCAAGCTGAGCAGGACAGGACAGACTCTCACAAATGGAAATTAGACCAGGCGGTCTTCCAAAATTTGACCCATTTGTGGGGAGTTCCTCAGGTAGACATATTTGCCTCCTCTTTGAACAATTAGCTGGTAAGCTTTTTCTCCAGGAATGCATGCAAGATGGCCTGGAAGAGAGATGCCTTTTCCTTTCCTTTCGTTGGGCAGAATGCCCCTGTATGTTTTTGTACCCTTTCTAGGGTACTTTAGAAAATGCAGAAAGAATCCTCCAAGATCATTGCGGTGATTCCCTTCTGTAGTAGGCAACAGTGTTTCTCCCTTCTTTTGGAAATGACTGGGGGCAATAACCACATACTTCCTCAAAGAATGGATCCACTCACACAAGATCAGTGGTGTTCGATACACCCTGACCCCAACTGACTTGAAATGACTGTCTGGACCATAGGGTCCTGATTCCCTTTAGGCACCTGTTTACTGAGGACATGCTTCAGATATTAATGGAAGCAATACAGCATGGTAGTAGAAAATCAAATCTAGGGTGCAGGTGCCTCTCCTTTGGTCCATTTTAGCTATATATATGTTGGTATAGTGTTTTTATAGTTGGTGGCTTTGCAGTTGCCCGCCCCTAGTGTAAATTTGATCTGGGACCCTCCTCCCAGTCTAGTGTCATTACCTCATTCTATCCAGTACAGGGAGAACATTTGAGAAGGCCAATCAGCTTAGTTTCTGCTACTTCTTTCTCTCTTTCCTTTCTCTCTTTCCACTTAAAAAAAAATATCTGCTTTTACTGTATTTGTGTTTCTTCCTACTTTATTTTGCTTTTGCGTTATCTTAAAAGTACTCAATTGTATTTATTACTGCTTGGTGTAACTCATTCTAAGCCTTTTAGTTTAAGCACTTGGGCTTCAGACCAGTTGTTTTACATTAATATGGTTTGTGGTCTGCACTGTAGTGGCAGAACAGGTAGCTTACATCCTTCTAAGTTGGGAACTGCTGATTGAGGGCTCAGTGTCTGTTATTCTAAAAGTGTATTAGTTCTGGTTTAAGCACTTGGGCTTCAGGCCAGTTATTTTACATTAAGAGGGTTCATGGTCTACACTCTTGTGGGAGGAGAGGCTAGACTTTACCCTTCTGAGCTGAGAATTTCTGGTTAAAGGCTTATAGTGCCTGCATATTTGAACTGCTTCTTACTGAAATTGGTACACCCTGTTTGCTGTAGCATAGACTAGATCCAGGCCTGCTGAATCTAGCTTTGTTTGTATAACTTGAGCACTAATCCAGGCATTCTTTAAAGTATTCAATTGTATTTATTACTGCTTGGTAGTAACTTGATTAAAGTGTAGCTATCATTTTAAGTCTTTTGGATTAAGCACTTGGGCTTCAGACCAGTTGTTTTACATTAGGAAGGTTTGTGGCCTGCACTGTGGTGGCAGGACAGGTAGCTTACATCCTTCTAAGTTGGGAACTGCTGAATGAGGGCTCAGTGTCTGTTATTCTAAAAGTGTATTAGTTCTGGTTTAAGCACTTGGGCTTCAGGCCAGTTATTTTACATTAAGTAGGTTCGTGGTCTGCACTCTTGTGGGAGGAGAGGCTGGACTCTGCCCTTCTGAGCTGGGAATTTCTGGTTAAAGGCTTATAGTGTCTGCATATTTGAACTGTTTTTACTGAAATTGGTACACCTTGTTTGCTGTGGCATAGACTAGATCCAGGCCTGCTGAATCTAGCTTTGTTTGTATGCTTGTTGTTTGTTTGCTTGTTATTTCCCTGAAATGCTAATTCCACCTAAAACGCGGCTTTTCAGCGCATCTGTGGATCCCTAGTGATATCTGCATTGCTTACTGTACTTATTTCCTTGTTTCACTTGAAAGAAAGTTACTGTTTGTTGTTTTTACATTTAAGTTACCTGCAACACATTGCATTTAAGTTACCTGGCACTTGTTCACTAAGTCAGCACTAAAAAATTTAAAGCACTACACCCTCACAAACTCCCCTTGAGTACCTTGTTCCCCATTGGCCCTTTTTTCAATTATAAAGGAATTCCCAATACTATTCTAGCATGTCCAAAGGTCAGTTGTCAATCTCCTCTCCGGTCCAGCTGGTGAATCTGGGAATATTGAGGCAGTGTTACAACTGCCTCATGTACACAGACAACCCTCTCCTCCTCCCAACAAATTCCAACACATGTGAGAGATGCAACCATATAGCCAAACTGGAGGCTAAGCTCTCTCAACTCAGTACTGGCGTAACCAGACAGGAGGAGAAGGAAACCACACTCACTACAATTCCAGTCTCACATAGACCTACCACGACAGCAAACCAAACACATAAACACACAAAAACATACTCGGAGGCTCTAAATAAAAATCTGCCTAAGCAGCAGAGACCTCCAAAGAAGACACCCAAGCAACCGCTACCCCAAAACAAAACACGTGCAACACATAGCTCACAAAGCCAGTTTGTCAAACAGTCACAGCCCTTAAGGCTAAACAACACACCTGATACACTTGTAATAGGTGACTCTATCATCAGGCACACTGACGTCCCACTCACCAGGCTGAACAAGGAGAAGGTCACGGTGAGCTGCCTGTCGGGTGCTAGGATCTGCCACATAACACACGCACTCAGGTCACTCCAAGGCAAGTACAAATATGACTCAGTCATTGTCTATGCTGGTGTGAATGTCCTGAGACGTACCTCCCTGGACTACATGAAAAGAGACATAGAGGAGCTCTCTGAGCATGTAGCCCAGGCCGGTATGACCCTGACCTTGAGTAGCATCTTACCCTCACCAAGAATGATGCCACAATATGAAGACAAGATGATCAATTTCAACAATAGGTTTAAGTATTGGTGTCATTCAAAGGGAATCCAATGCCTGTCAGCCTTGGATGACATGCTCGACAAGCCACGATGCTTCGCTAGAGACGGCTTGCACTTGTCACCCCTAGGCTTTCAGATATTGGCAAAGGCTCTTACTACCCCCATAGTGCCTTTTTTAGGCAAGGCTCAAAAGACAAACCCACCACCATAGGTAACACAAGGGATAAAAAACTAAGAGTAATGCTACTCAACGCCAGAAGTCTAAACCTCAAGATGCACACACTCGAAACTCTCCTTAGCATGGAGAACATCGATATCTGTGCAGTAACAGAAACCTGGTTCAAGGCTCCCGAGAGCACCCCAGCACTACCAGGTTATACCTCATACCATGCTTTTCAGCCCCAAAACTTGGACCGAACCACAAAAGGAGGGGGAGTATCAATATTCGTCAAAGATACCCACACCTCCATGTTGGTGGCACAGCACGAAGCATCAGAGACTATCCATGTACAACTAACAGTGGATAAAACTGCCTTCCAGTTTATAGCCTGCTACAGACCACCTCCCAAACCCAGGAACCCCACTCGGCCTTCCTGAGAACACTGGAAAATATGGAGGTCTCTCCAAACACCATTATATTGGGTGACTTCAACTACCCAAACATAGACTGGGAGCATTATTCTAGCTCCAACACCCTAGCCCAAAGATTCCTAGAATTTATAAACTCAGATGCTATGGAACAACTTGTTACCACTCCCACAAGAGGGGAAAACATACTGGACCTGATCATCACCAACATGGGGACTCTATGCTCCAGACCAGAAGTGTATCCCTCACTGGTAAGATCAGACCATAAACTAATCTCACTGGATATTCACATCCTGACCCCACCCCCTGTCCAGAAAACCACAGTGAAAAACGTCTCTAAAGCAAATTTCACACTCCTCAAAACCAAGGTGGAATCCTTCAAAGCCCCCGGGCCTGTGGAAAATAAGGCCCAGACCACAGAATCCTTTATAAACGCATTCTATGAACACCTTCAGGAATGCATGGATCATGCAATCCCAAATAAAACCAAGACCCAATCCCCCAAAGGCAGACATCCTGTCTGGTGCACCCCAGCCATAAACAAACTATACAATAGAAGGAGGAAGCTACTACATGATAGAGCAAAATCCCAAAAAGGGAAGGCATCTCTGATCAGTATTAGCAAAAAACTACGGGCACTCATAAAATCGTCTAAGGCCAGCTTCGAGAGAAAAATTGCACAGGACACTAAGGATAATCACAAGGCTTTCTTTAGTTATGTTAGGAACCTGGGTGGGAATTCCCAGATATGCTCAGAATTAGTCCAAAATGACAAAAAATACACCGAACCCACAGACATTGCCAACATCCTAGCTGACAGGTTCAGCGCAAACTCCCCCCCCCACCAAAAGGGCAAATATCTATCCCAGCAGAGTGCTGCCCCCCTGACATCTCAGATGCTCAGGTAAGAGCTGCCCTCTCCAAAGCAAAAAACACAGCATCAATGGGATGGACGGTGTCCTGGGCTGTGTCCTACATGAACTTTAAGAAGAGCTAAACCCAAACATAAAACTACTGTTCAATCTCAGCCTTACTACAGGATATGTACCCAAAGAGTGGAGTACAGCAACAGTGGTCCCTCTCCACAAAGGCGGTGCCTCAACGGATCCTGGAAACTATCGCCCCATAAGCCTGACTAGCTTGGTCTGTTAAAGCTATGGAAAGAATCATCATGGACCTCATAAATAAAGATATTGGGGACCTACAGGCACTGGCTCCTACCCAGTTTGGCTTTGTTAAGGGCAGATCCTGCCTCTTAAACCTGGTCAATTTCTTTGAAACAGTCACCAAGGCTATTGACGAGGGGAAGGTGGTCTACACAGCCTACCTGGACCTCTCAAAAGCCTTCGATACAATACCGCACTCAGGCATTATAGATAAGCTCACCAGCTTAAATATAAACCCCTATGTCACTAGATGGGTTGCAAACTGGCTCAAGGACAGAACCCACATGGTTAGAATTGCTGGAGCCATGTCAGGCTCCAAACCAGTTACAAGTGGCATCCCACAAGGCTCAGTCCTGGGACCTCTCTTGTTCGGTATATATTTCTTGGAGGTACAGGCAAACACGGAAGGACTGTGGCTGACCAAGTTTGCAGTTGACTGCAAACTGGGCACCATAATCGACTCTCCAGCCGACACAAGCATCCTCCAAAAGGGTCTCACAGAGATGGATAACTGGTGCCAGAGCCATGGCCTAAAGCTAAATGCCAAAAAGTGCATAGTCTTCCCCTTTGGCAAAAACAAAGTGCCCACAAATTACCACATAGGTGGTAATCCATTAAGTACAGAAGAAGTAATTAGGGACCTGGGGACCCAAGTTGATAGCAATCTCTCATTTGACAACCACGTGGCCAAATTGGTTAAAAAACATTTTATATAGCCCACCTAATCATGAAGGGATTCACATCTAGATCAGGGGAGGTCATCGTGCCTTTTTACTCATCCCTCATCAGGCCCATAATTGAGTACAATGCCCCTTTTGGGATGTACCTTACCAGACACCTGCAGCAACTGGAAAGACCCCAAAAGTACCTCACCAGGAGGATCAAAGGGCTCAAACAGATGCCATATGCTGCCTGGTTAAAGAAACTCCAGCTCTACTCAGTGGCATACTGCCTGCTCAGAGGCGATCTGTGCCTGACGTATAAAGCCATGTCCAACCCGGAATTAATGGACATGCTGCACCTCAGAAAATCCAAATCCCATCGAGCTACGCTCGAGAGACTTGAACCTCAGCACTGAAATAAATAAGACATGCTGGAGGGACAGATTCATAACCCAGAGGCTCCCTTCACTCTGGAATAAAATCCCAGTCCAGGTTAGGCAGAGTCCTTCATTGACTCTCTTCAAGAGGAATCTTGATGAGTGGATGGGAGATTGTAGGTTTACCCCGGGTATCACTTCTGTGTCACTGTTAGACAGAGACACAGTATACTAACCTCAAAAAAGGGCATAGCAAAATTAATTTAAAATGGGTGGCGAAAGCGAAACCCACTCTGGCTAGGCTTATAAATGCCCTAGGGCAGATAGCCTAGTATGAACCTATGAACCTATGAACCTATAGCAAGAAAAATAGTCACAAAGAATTGTAGAAATAGTCACAAAGAATTGTAAATGTAAAACTGCTCTTTATTTCACTGAATTTGTTTATTTAGCAAAAAATGTCTGTAAAAAAATTGTCAACTGCCAAAATAAGAATTTTGAATATTACTTACCAGTTTAGATTTTGGTCAAAATTAAGTGATTTATTTGATACATTTTTATTATTTCGTTTTCGGTGTTTGATTTTGCTGTGGACATCTGTAAATAGTTATGTTTTTGTTCTATTTATCTTTAAATAATTTTGTACAATCTTTGTTTTAAAATTAATAAAAATTTGTTAAAAAAAAAAAATCATATATTAGTGAAGGAAACATGTTTCTAGTTAGCACCAAAAACAGAACCAGCACCAATTCACAGCCAGATTTCTCTGGTTTTACAGTATTTGTGTGAGTTGCTATCATATCGCTCAATCTCTTAGCTCAAGAAATCTGGATGAAGCCAAAATAATGGTGGGGACAAACGGCCAAAAATGGGGGCACATTTTAAATATTGTTCTTATGAAATAAAAAAAAATTGCTAGAATAAGTTTTTCATCAGCATGCATTTTATGAAGAAAGTGAAGTCTAAAACTTAAATGTTTGTCTTTATTAAGTGACTTCAATCTTCAGTGATTTGACAGAAAATCACAAATATTATGTGATAGAGACCAAAGATATTAGGCAAAAATGTGGACATTCTGTGAAAATCTGATCAGTTGAGCGGTATGGTTAATGTCCTATGGCCTTCTCACTCCGACATCAAGATTCATTTCTTGAGGGGGCGGAGCATGAATGGCTAACTGAAAACAGCGTAATTTCAAAGCTCCATAAAGATAGTATAAAATACAGGAAATAATTATTTATTTTTTAACAAAAATATCTAGAACTGGTTGATGAAAGTTAAATGTATATAACTAAAAACTTTGGAATACATTTTCCTGTCAAATTACTCTGAAAACTTTTATGACTTGAGAAGATGAATAACTCAAAGAATTCTCACTCTGAAGTGGCTTTGAAAAGAGAACTACAGTTGGCATCTACTACCTTACAAGAACTCTTGCTGAAAATAGATGATTTGAAAGAGAACTTGCAAAACCTCAAATAGAACTGTCAAAGACAAACAGGTGTATTTAAGGAACTGCTACAACATCATCAGACTAAAATAATAAACATAGAAACTTCTTTAAATGATATTGAGGGAAGGCTCAAGGAAAAGGAAATCCAGAAAGATTTTCTCCTTAAAAAAAACACCTGGCTTTTCAATAGAATGGATGATCCTGAAAACAGGGAAAGAAGGACTAACATCAGAATTTTCGGGCTGCCTGAGAAAGTTGAAGTTGAGGATATTATTTCATTTTAAACTCATGGATCCCTGAAATTTTAGAACTAAAAGAAGGTATCTCATATGGCATCGAAAGGGCACACAGAGCCTTAGGAAAACCAGTTTCAACTTCTTCTATACCACCAAGGTTGATTGTAATAACATTTATATCCTACCTGGACAAAGAAATTGTATTAAAACAGCCTGCAGGAAATGTCCATTAAAATAAAATTCCTAGTTTATCAGATTTGATAATGACTATTCTTCTAGAGTATTGGAACAGAGGACAAAAGCTTGGCCACTGTTGAAACTACTTAAGCAAAATAACATTAAAACACAGCTCGCTTTTCCTGCCAGAATTAAAATCTTATACTCTAATGAAATGAGAATTTTTAACAACTTAGAAGAATCCTTCTTATTCATTAAAAACAACAATATCATACTAATTCCTGAAGATATGGATTGGTCATCTCCTTCCTTGAAGAGAGCCACCGATAAGAATTCCTGGACTGATTTCAAAAAGAAAAAACAAAAAACTGACTCTAAAATAGCTGTTATTACTAAATCTCTCAAAGCATCTACTTCATCTTGATTTGTGTCTAGTATATTAATCTAAATGTAGGTTCTGTTTATATATATATATATATATATATATATATATATATATATATATAGGAAAAAGAAAAACAGAATGTTCTACATTATTATTAGTAGTAACATTTTAATTTAAGCTCAGTGATAAAGATGAATAATAAATTGATTGTTTTTTTTTCTTTTTTTTTTTTTAGAATAGGTGAATAAATCTTAACTTGCTGGAGTTCCCTTGGGTTTTTATGCTCCACTATTTTTTGGTTGCTGATTCTATCGATGCTTGTGTGCTCTCATGGTTGGATATGTGGATAGCTATGACTTGTAATATTATTGTTAAAGTAATTCATCTTAGAACCAAAGGGATATGTACTGTTCTTAAAAATGTCAATCAATGAAAAGATGAATCCGTCCGGAGTAAATGCTCTAAATTAGCAGCAAAAATAACTGAATAAAAACGTGTTGTTAGAGCAAAGCAATGAAGGGGTACCACTAACGTTCCGTAGCCAATTGACTCAACTGGTAGACAAATCACTCAGACGTAGTCCAAAGATAAAAGCCAAGTATTTAATATAATAGACGTCGGTTAGCGCTTTCGCTAAAAAGCTTCTTCAGACCTTTACATAAAGTTCTTAAAAATGTGTTTGCTGGCATATAAGATCATTATAAATAGCTGACTTTGTGTGTAATTATATGTGCTGGTCCATACTACACGCAATCTCTGTGGTCATCCTGTTTGACAGCAACTGTTGTCTTTGAGTGGTTGTCTCCTTTTGGCCACTTTTTGGGACTGCTACTCTCCAACATGTGGGTTTTGGCTTTTGCGAGGTTTTCCGAGTGTTCTGGGCTTTATTGTTGAATTTGTGCAGTGTAGCTTCCAAGCAGCATTCTTGCTGGCATTGTGAACATTTTGGATGCAGCATCACTTGCTGGATGTGTTAGTTTGAAGGATATGAGCTGGATGAAGTCAAAGATTAGAACAGGCAATCAATTTTTGACTGTATTAATCCAAGTTCACTATTGTGAATGATCACTTTATTCTATCACTGTGGATTACTCTATTGGACATGGGCAGAAATATTATGCATTGTTTCTGTCCCTTCAGGTTTGTTTCATCCTTTCTTCATTGCTCATGCTATGCTATTAGCAGCTTCATTGAAATTTGTCACTTTGCAAGCCTAACAGCAGTGATATTTACACATATAGTGCTCTACATGTTCATGCTACATATTCTGTTACTTGAGAACTTACGTAAACTTTTCTGGTTTTACAGCTAGTACTTTGTACAGCATGACTGCTACCTGGCACATTTATGACCCCCCCTACCTGTAACCATGCTACATTGTATTACATTGTAAGTATAGCTGCACATTGCTTATGGCTAGAATAACTGTATTATATGTAGAAAACCACAGAAATTGGTCATAGGGTATTCTAACAGATTAGAGCAGGTGATTGCTTTTTCAACTGTATTAATTGAAAGTCTTTCTCAGACTCTGTAATGTGAAATAGCATGCACGGCCATGCAGGCTAGTTGTATGCAATGATTTGCTTTCGCTGAAATGACGTCCCACATGTGTTGGTGGGGCTGTTGTCATTAGACTTGGGTGTTGTTTGTGGTGAACTGTTGCCCTGTGTGGCTGTGTACCCATGCATATCTGTTAAGTCTGTCCTATAGTTTTCATTTGGATGCTCGTTTTTTCTTGGGGTGGTGAGGATATCGTGCTCTGTACTGGCACCAAGGGTAGAAGATGTCAGCAAACTTGGGTGCGGTAATACGTAAGTATCATTCACTCTGATCTAATATTGCTTGATGAAATACATGTCCTTGTACTGATGTATTAATGTTTCTGAAGCAGAATTATGTATTTCTGTCAGGTGGGGAGGGGGGCACTGTGGGTTTTGGATGATTGTTTTCGCTGTGGATAATATCTGACTAGCAGCTGACACTCTGCCTTCTTTGTGCTGTCTTGTGTATTTTAGTTGGTTGTGATTTGGCTTAATTTGTTGGGTACTCCTCTGAGTACTGTAAATGTTCATGGGTTGTTTTCTTGTATGTGCTATCCCTAACAGAACCAAGAAAAGAAAGCCAATCTGGTGGTCCCCTGCCATAAACAAACTCTACAACAGAAGAAAGAAACTGTTGCAAAAAAAGAGTAAAATCACATGATTGGAGTAACTCCCTGGTCTGCCTAAGTAAGGAGCTGAGATCCCTCATAAAACCCATCAAAGCTAGTTACAAAAACAAAATTGCCACTGATTCTAAAGACAACCACAAAGCATTCTAAAGCTATGTCAAGAATCTCAATGGCAACACTCAGATCTGCTCTGAGTTACAGTACAATGGCAGTAAATATACAGAACCAACTGATATTGTCAACATCCTGGCAGTTAGGTTCAGTGCTAACTTTACCTCCCTCTCACCCCCTAAAGGGCCCATCTCTATACAGGAAGAACGCAAAGTTCCTGTAATCATTGCTGCACAGGTAAAAATCACACTCTCCAAAGACAAGAACACATCATCCATGGGACCTGACAACATCCCAGGCTGCATTCTACATGAACTACAGAATGAACTGACACCCCACCTATGCACCATATTCAATCATAGCCTAACCTCAGGCTTTGTGCCCGCTGGATGGTGCACAGTGACAGTTATCCCACTCCACAAAGGGGGAGCCACCACGGACCCCAGGAACTACTGCAAGGCCATGGAACATATCATCATGGAACTTATAAACAAAGACATTGGTAATCTCCAAACTCTGGACCCCACCCAGTTCGGATTTGTAAAAGGCAGATCATGTCTTCTAAACCTGACAGACTTCTTTGAAGCAGTCAACAAAGCTATAGATGAGGGCAAGGTGGTTCACACAGCCTATCTAGATCTCGCCAAGGCTTTTGACACCATCCCCCACTCTGGAATTTAGATAAACTCACTAAACTAGATATACATCCCTATGTCACAAGAAGGGTTGCCAACTGGCTCACTGACAGAACCCACACTGTGAAAGTAGCAGATCTGACTTCAGACCCGTTTCTAGTGGAGTACCACAGGGTTCAGTCCTGGGTCCTCTCCTGTTTGGTATCTACTTCTCTGAAGTACAGGCTAACACAGAAGGTGTTTGGCTAACACAGAAGGTCTTTGGCTAATGAAGTTTGCAGATGACTGAAAAACTAGGAGCCATAATTGAAACTCCTAATGATATGGACATCCTACAAAAGGGCCTCACTGAGACAGATGCCTAGTGTCAAAGCCATGGCCTCAAGCTCAATGCCAAAAAGTGCATTGTCATTCCCTTTTGTAAAAACTCTGTACAAATGAACTACCACATAGGCAGTAGTCTACTTAACACCAAAAGTGTGATAAGAAACCTTGGGACACAGGTGGACAGTAGTCTCTCCTTTGATAATCACATTGCCACAGTAGTCAGGAAATCCTTCTACATGGCACACCTCATCACAAAAGGTTTCTCATCCAGGAAAAAAGAGTTAATTGTTCCCCTCTGATCATCACTCATTAGACCCATTATAGAGTACAATGCCCCTTTTGGTATGCACCTCACAACACATCTACAACAACTGCAAAAGCCACAGAAATACCTCACAAAGAGGACTACCATCCTCAAACAGATGCCTTATGCAGACCATCTAAAAAAAACTCCAGCTTTACTCCGTTGCATATCGCCTACTCAGAGACGATTTCTGCTTAACATACAAAGCAATGTCAAACCCAGAGCTGTTGGACATGCTCCACTTAAAGAAATCCCAATCCCTCCGAGCTACACGCCCTAGGGACCTAAACCTTGTCACTACAATAAACAGAACATGTTGGAGGGATAGATTCCTGTCCCAGAGACTTCTCATACTCTAGAACAAACTGCCTATCTATATCAAACAGAGCTCCTCATTAGCACTCTTCAAGAAAAAGTTGGATGGGAAATAGAAAATTCACCCCGGGGATCACTTCTGTGGCTCTGCTCGACAGGGGCACAGGAAAATAATTTTCTTGAGTGGTGATAGCCAGGGTACCTTTTTGGCAAGGCTTATATAGGCCCTAGGCCAACAGCCTAGTACCTACCTATGAACCTATGAACCTATGTATGTTATAAGACCTCAGACCACCTATCATCTCTGCAGATCATGAGAGTTACCGCTATTGATACTTATTTATTAGACAGAAGAAAAGGTGGGAGAATAAAAGATTTTAATAGCTGTTTGAGGTAAAGTTTTTTTGTCCCTTGAGACAGCTTATGAACCAAATCTGTTAGTTGAATTATCTCGCCTCTATCCCTGTTGTGTGACAATGGCTGCTATGGATATAGAGAACAAATGCACTGATTGGCTGTTGAATTTTTCACAGAAGGGAGCGGAAGGTTAGTTAAAACAGTGTCTTGTACAATGGTAAATTCATCACCCTGATGAGAACATAATGGAAACAGTTTAACAAAACTTTCTTATATAAAATCTGCTCTCTACCAAACAAAACTTGTATTTTACTTGCTCTATCACCCAAAACTCTCATAAGGGTAAAAAGTACACTATTCCCTTAACTAGTTAACTATCTTGGAACATGCACTATTAAGCCATTTATTTGTTGCACATTTCGTGAATATAATGTGCACTTGAATGACACAGAGTGAAACTCATAATGGGTTGATTTGATTAGATTAGAAGTTATACTGCTCTACTATTAAATGAGTCAGAATCATGCATGTTTCTCATGTCAGTGACACACATAGTACTATAACTGACATATCTATGAACTAATCAGCCGAATAGTTTAATTGGCCAGGTGAGATTACCATAGAAATTTGGGTCACACATATATATATATATATATATATATATATATATGTATAGGTTCATAGGTTCATAGATTAGTACTAAGCTAACTGCCCTTATGAGCCATTTTAAGCCTAGCCAATTATCCCTTGTGAGACTCAAACCCTGCACCTTGTGTTTGTAAGGCAAACACCTTAACCATTAGGCCACCCTCCCTACCCTATACCTATATATACACACACACACACACACACACACACACACACACACACACACACACACACACACACACACACACACACACACACACACACACACACACACACACACACACACATATACAATCACACACAGCTTCTTTGTCTATTATATCACTCTGCTCTGATCCAGGTCCTTTTGCTAAACCACCCTCAGCATACCATTTCACAAGGTTACCACTGCATACAATGGATTATTTTTCTAGTGTTACTATCAGAACAGTATACAGGGTAACATTAGAAATAAATCAAACAATCAGAGACAAATCAAATTATGCACCTTTAGTAATCTAAATTAAGAAGTGTCTAACACTGAAATCCAGTTGCAGCTGTTTTCAGCCTGATAAGGTTAATTTATCATATTTCCATAGTAATATTAGAAACGTGGAAAGGAATTTCAAATGAAAATAGGCATAATAGTATTACTGTTGGCATATTTTAGTCCTCATCAACAAGGACTCTAGATCATTATTATATTAATACATCATAACTTGTGAATACATCTAACAACATCTCAGTGAAAACAATTGATACTCCTTGTATATAACACATAAATAAATGAAAACCACTAACTGTACCATTGATTTAGATTGATATCCAAATATTTTTAGAAGTACCTGAAGTGTTATACATTGGTCATAGAGATTTATGGCTTATCATCTAGTTATTTATATTTATCCTAATAGAATTATTAATGGTGTAAATTAAACAGATAATAATAAATGTGTAACTCTAACAGAAAGCAATTTATGAATTAAATGCTTGTATGTACACTAATTGTATTTACTGATTATTGTAGACGTGAACTATAATCAGAAAATATATCGATTAAGTTCATGGTTAAAGATTACTTGAGTTAGATAAACATTTAGCTTTCACTAAATATTTATACATTATATATGATACTGTTTGTTATAAATATATGATTTGTTAAATCACTTCAAATTATATAACTTTACCATTCAATCATCAGCTATTTGGGGCTTAAATTCAAAGATCTACTAACTGATTAACCAGTCTTTTTTAAAGACTGTTAGAAATATAAGATAGTATATTTTCTTGAACCATATACTACTAGGATTTAGATTTTTCTTTTTTCTTTTATATCCGAGTTATATACTTGGTTAATTATTTGTGTATCAATATTGCATTTGGATTAATAGATTATTATTGATACATACATTAACTTACTAGAAAGGGGAGAAGAAAATTAAAAAAAAAGAATGTAAAGGAAAAACACAGAGCCTGATAAGGAGTATAATCAAATGCTATGCACCATTTTTCATCCAGAAAGTAGTCTACTTAAACAACTTATTCCTTTATGAAACTCAGAAGAAATGGAGAGATAAGTTATGAGGGTTAGTCTACCAGATTTATATTTATCTGTTGGACTAGGAATGATTGTGTATGGTGGTATGGGTTAAAGTTTATATCATATCAGTTGTATTTAATACATTATTACTTAAATCTCTTTTCATCTTTGTTAAGCCAGAGTTAAGTTTTTTTTTTCAGTATGTATTTATAAAACAAGTATTTTTGATTAAATTATTTAGAAATTTATGAATTAATAAGCCAATAATACTGTTAACATCCTACATGAAGGGAAGAAAAAGAAAGTCTCAAATATAGGTGATATCTTGAATGCATTTAGACATCATTATGCAGAACACTATAAAAGTGGAAATATCCCAACTGAACAACTGAATCTAGAAGCTATATCCACCAACATAAAAAAAAATTCCTGAAGTACTGAAGACAGAGCTGCAAAAATCAATCACACATAAGGAAATTATGGGCAAGATTAAAGAAAGTAAACCCAATAAAGCTCCAGGGATAGATGGTTTAATTATAGAATTATATAAACATTTTCCTACATCTATAACTTCTCTATTACATAAAACTTTACTTGAAGTTCAAACAAAAGCAGCAATCCCTCCATCATGGAGATATTCTTTAATAACTCCTATTTTAAAGGAAAACAAAGAACCTGACTATTGTAGTTCCTATAGGCCAATATCTTTATTTAACAATGGCTATAAAATATTCATGTCAATTATGGTTGATAGAATAACAATTCCATTATTCAAAATAATTAATAATGACCAAACTGAATTCATATATAATAGACATACACATGACAATATTAAAAGGGTACTAACTCTAATTGATTATCTAAACAGGGAAAATCAAGAAGCATTGATAATTGTTTCGGACAGCTGGGAATATTTATTTAAAATTTAAAAATTTTAAATTTATTTGACTTTCCCCACTCTTTTATTTCACTTATAAAGAGTGTTTACAAAAACAATTTAGCATATGTTAAAATAGGACCTTTCACCTCTGAAGCTATCCAACTTAGTAACGGCACTAAACAAGTTTTTCCCATATCACCCATTTTATTTGCATTGGCTATAGAGATACGTGCTATGTTAATACGCATCTACCCAAAGAAAAAAGGTATAGATATATATGACCAATTCAGCTCTAAAATAATGCTATTTGCTGATGATGTGCTTCTTACCCTACCTAACTCAAAAAAAAAGGATTAGATGAAGTAGCTTTATTAATAGGAAAATACTATAAGATTTCAGGTCTTCACTTTAATAAATCAAAATAAAAATTTTTGTGGTGGTGCTTCGGTAGCGTTGTCGCCTCACAGTAAGATGCTGTCCGGTTCGATTCTCAGCTAGAGCGTCTTCTGTGTGGAGACATGCATGAATGGGCATACCTTCATTGAAGGTTGTGCATCAGGGCTGGTAACTTGGCACGTAAAAATCAACTACCAATCATTAGCGGACCGGAGTTCCGCTGTGGCGACCCCTAACTGGGAAAAGCCGAAAGACACAAACAAACAAAAAGTTATTGTAAAAAGGAAAGAAATGCAGTAAATAAAAAACACATTATTGACAAACAAGTTTCTACTTTAAAGTATTTAGGGATTGTTTTGTGTAAACATATGGAAGAAATACTAAATGCTAATTATAATAAGATTATTAGCTTAATTAAAACTGGTGAATAAGTGAAACAACACATTTATAACTTTTGAGGACAGACTACAATTGATAAAAATGGTTTACTGTCCAGGATAACATATGTTGTCCAAGCTGTTCTGTTGTTGCCTAAGAGGAGATTTCTTAAGGAAATAACTTCACTATTGTTAAAATTCCTATGGTTTTCTAAAAGAAACAGAGTTGCACCCTCACATCACATTAAGCAGTTGGAAGAAGGGGGACTAACTTTTCCAGATATTGAATCTTATATAAGAGCATCCATACTCAAAATTGTTATAGACTGGCTAAATCCCAAATACTCTTCTAACTGGAAACTGACGCATTCAGTCATAATAATAAATGAAAGTACCGTGTCAAAAAATCTCTTAGCAACAGAAAAAGTCAATAAATTACAGTATTCATTGTGTACAAATATACAATATAATATAGTAAAATTTACTAATTCAAATCTAATCAATCATCTTTTTAATATCTTCAGGAAGATTGTTAATATGAATATGTACATAAAGCTTTGGTTTACATTATTAATCCCATTTAGCATTACAAAGGTCTTCCCTGATAGGGTACACACAGAAGTTTTTATTTCTTGGGAACCACAAGAATTTAACTTGTTGGCAACATTGCATCAAAGATCAAAAAGTCTTGAATACACAATATTTATTGACAATTTAAGGATTAACTTCTCAAAATTGATTAATACTACAGAGTGTTTTAACATACTCTAAGGATCTATGTAGAATAATCAACAACTCTTCCTTCAAGAGTATCCCAAAATGTATAAATTGGCTGTTTGAAATTATATGTAATAATGTTAATATGAAGAATACAATTTCACATTTATATAGAGAAATAATAAATTATAAAAAAAAATCCTAAAATGACCTACTGGCAATATATCACTAAAGATCTTTCAATAAATGTATCACCAGAAAATAAATCAAATACCTTACTTTCAGTCACGCTAACATCTTATTCACAATATTCGAGAATATTTAATTGGAAAGTTCTACATAGATCTTTTTTAAGACCTGATAACATTTTGGAAATCAACTCTTCCAGAAATGGGTTATGTTGAAGATGTCAACAAATATCTAAAGCAGATTGGTCTCATATTTTTTATGATTGTACTGATATTGAAACATATTGGAATAATATTAATAACTTTATGCAAGCTATATATACAGAATCATTTGTTTTTACTAAGGCTCTTATCTTATTGAATGTAAATGAAGGTCCTCATATGAATAAAACAGATTTGTATTTACTATGGACAATACTAGCAATAGCTAGAAAATGCATAACTAGAAAATGCAACTCCAACTCAGCACCTACTATGGAGGACTTTCTATCTTTACTGAAGAAGACAGCATTAATGGAGATTAAAACCAAAGAGATAAGAATTTATTCTAAGCCATAAGTTTTGTCATTGATAGACACTTTGCAAATGGTACCAGTCTCTTTCTGATAACTAATGTATTATGATACATCATCCATATTCAAATATTTGTTGGCATCCTAAGTTTACTTATATCAGGCTGAATGTAAATATTGTATATAATTATCTAATTTGTTATTCAAAATGTAAAATAAGAATTCATTATGTTATATGTTTAAAATAAAAAATATCTGAGTAAAAAAAAATATTAATTTCTCCATTTCAGCATGTCTGCCCATGGATCCTCCTCTTTCAATGCATTCTCATGTGAAAATGTTATGTGTGTTAGTGTGTGTGTGTGTGTGTGTGTGTGTGTGTGTGTGTGTGTGTGTGTGTGTGTGTGTGTGTGTGTGTGTGTGTGCACACACTCATGAAAACAACATCTGACAATGTTTACTTATGGTTGGGCCACTGTACAAGCTGTGTTCATAGCTCTGCAGCCTCCTATTTGGCTCCCAGCATGCTAAACAATGGCAGACCAACTGGCAGTGTTGCACTGCCTCCTCAAAATCATTAATCCCACAGTCTACCACATATAGGCCTGCTGTGCCCACCAGTTCAAGACCACTTACCATCAGTGGTGAAAATGTCCCCTCAGTGTTTTGAGTTTAAATTAGTGTTAGTTTTGCAATGTTTGGCATCACCTCAGAGTCTCACTGTGGCCATCTATGTCACATGATGTAGATAACTTGCATGTCTTGAGGTATATCCCTATTTCTACATATATGTGCCTTTCCTAAGGTGTCCTGCATGTGATCTAATCCCTGTGCAAATGATATATGTGATGTCTGTTGTAGTAAATATAATGTCTGAGTACAAAGGTTGTGTCTCATGCCATAAATTTTCTTAAAAAATGCACATTTCAATATGTCTTGGGCTGGTATTATCATACCAGCTGAACTACTGATCACCCTGGTAGCTGCTAGGAATACAGTCCAGAAGAGAATTAAAGAAAGTAACTCAATTTATCCAGAGCAGTGTCTGGTTGAGTGACTTGCTCAGAGTTACACAGTGGGAAAAAGGCAACTGAGAGAATGAAACCCTTATTCATAGATTCATACATTCACTGACTGTTACTAGGCTAATGACCCCAGGGAACTTTGTAAGTCTAGCCAATTTTCATAAAAAGAATACTGATGTCCTGTATCCATCTAGGACATTGAGGGCAGGAATTTATAAGCTACCTCTGTCCATAAGGGACATAGGTGTCAGGCCCGGTATAAATTTCCTATTCCCATCCACCAGTCTAGGTTGCACTTAAACTGGGTAATAGATTAACTCAGCTTCACATGGATGGGAAGCTTGCTCCATAGGAGGGGCAGTCTCTGGGAAACATACTCTCTCTCAAGTATGTTCTGTTTAAGTCACAGACAAAATTCAGGTCCCTACACCTTGTATTCCTGGTACTGTTTGACTTACAAATATGTAGGAGCTCCCCAGGCCCCACCACCATCTTCTCGGCACTCCCTTATGGGCTTTCATCATGGGGGGGGCGCTGCTTCACCCCCATCACCCTTGCAGGAGATCTCCAGGAGATTCATAAGTGTATGTTTGCAGATGCCTTGTAAGCCAGGTATAGATCACCCATCAGCAATCTATAGGATATACTCTGCATAAGGCACGTTTGTTACTCCTTGCATTTTTTTTGTAAAGAACCTCTGCAGTTGCTCTAGTTGCTGCATAGGCCTGGTCAGGTACATATGACCGGTCTGATAAGGGTGAAGTACAGTGGGATAATGACCTCTTTGATCCTAGATGCCATGCCCATACTTATAAATTGCACATCAGTGACTACACAAAGCAACTAAGCCTTAATCCTCTGTTTTAACTAACAGACATTATGTTTCTGTATGTACTTGTAGCATCTATGGCATGGTGCAATGCACTGCTTTATCACTTGCTCAGGGACACACTACAAGTGCCCACCCCAAATGTGATCCACTCATATTTCTTTGTTCTTCATTGCCATGCTTTGAAGGTCCCATGGACTCCCTAGGGGAGCACAAGACCTGCAACTGCAAATCCCACAATTCTAAAATTCTGAGGATGAGTTTATTATAAATACAGTAAATGGTGAAATTCAGTTTAAAATGTTTAAAACAATTTCCAGGGGACCCTGTACCCATTGAATTGGGAGGTTACACCCTAATACCACCTACTATTTTATACCCTACCTTTGACACAATGGAATGCCAGAGTAAATTAAAGTGCTCCAAGAGGCTATCATTTTAGACCTTGTATAGACTCACAGTTTTTGCACTTTGAGTCTTGCTTTTCTGTGGAACAAAATATGGCTGATCAGGTGTATGTGTCTGAGCATCTTGAACTAGGCTGCCTGTATCTTATAAAAAAAGGCCACCATGCTTAGTTGTCATCATGTTTTGCAAAACTGCAGACACGGTGACCATCTGGAAATTTGCTTCCTCTGTGAAGTGGTGAGAACTTCTTGATGCTTCCAGATCATGAATTGGGATTTGTGCATCCCAAACATTCACTAAGTCACTGTCATGCATACTCTGTTTGCTGCATTATATGCTTCCTCTGTAAGTGATTGAAAATAGTGAGACTGTATAGAGTGAGACACCTTTCTATGTTGAACATATGGTACTAGAATTTCCCAGATTTGGGTATACCATGTGATAATTAGACATGCATATGCAATGGAAACAGTTCCCCATCTGAAAGAAAGGACCAATGTCTGCTGTGCACAAGTCACACACAATCAATCAGAAATATATCCAGGAGTACTGGAAATGTAGGCCAACTTTGAAAATGTAAGCCTTCAGTTAACCCCCACTCCCCCAGCAAAAAAGAGTACATATTTCTGATATTTAGACCATTTTAGTGCAGAAAAAATGGCAAACTTAACAAAAACATTCCCATCAGGCTTTCTGGAACAATCAGTCATTTAATAGAGCATGTAACCATAATCAATTGTAAATATATCATATGTCACGTAAATTAATTCTGTCAAGTATCATTGTAAAAAGAAAGCAATTAAAAATGCATGTCATGACATACATGTCATCTGCTTATTATCCATATGCACCAGCTCCTGCATAGAGCTTGTCCAATAGGAGTTACTGACAATGCTTTGTAGGGCACCTCCTTCCATCAGTTGGTAAGCTCTCCACCATCAACACATTTTCTTAAAAGGTAGTTGCTGCCATGAAGGGAAGCATTTTGCTTTCTAAATTTCTCCAGCTTTGGCTCAGAATGCTATATTTGCACAAATTCTATCCATCAAACCATCCATAACCCCGTTTGCCATTTTTGTACATCAGGACGGAATGTCACTTCAACAGTGATAATCATCTAAAGCCAAGGTTTATATCGTCAGGTAGCTAGCCCTGCTGCAGATTATATCGGCATGGAATGTCCTCCCAATGTAAGTAATTGTGAGTGGTCAGTCTTCTATGGACTTATGCATAATCCATAAGGTATTGCAATATGCTATACCTTTATTTATTTGCATGTTTCACACCAAATACTTCATTTGCAGTTGCCAACATGTGACAGTGTCCACATTTTTGGTGTTGTATTATCCATCAAGCATAAATTAACTTAGGATTTGGTCTGTTTCAGCATTACAATGTCAATTTCCATGAAATGTGACTATCCTAATAGGACTGGCTAAGTTTGGTGCTCTTCACCTGTTTGCAATTAACATTTTGATGTACTCCTATCGATTAAAACTATCACTATGCTGATGGTTTATTTTTGTTCTTTGTTTATAATCACCACACTCCAAAAGGAAGGCCAAGCAATATACATATAAATTTTGAAATGTGCTCACTCCAGCAGAGAACTTCAGTATCTGTTTTTCTCAAATGCACTTTTATAACACTGAGTTGAATTCTCTTCAGAAAAGAAACAAACTTAAATAGATCAGCATGGTTCTGCATTAGATAGAAGTTACTCTGTGCAAATGCATTATTCTGGTACTGCACATTTACTAGGTTAATTAAAATAAAATGCTAAACTAAACAGAAAACTACAGACCGTGACTATTATGGTGATGCTCTATAGTCTTGGCTATCTGAAGGAGCTCGTAGTGTGAAACTCATTTATCTAGACATTGCATTTTGCCACACTAGGCTGCTGTTGGTGTAGCAGATGCACGAGGAAAACTCACACTTTCATACTTTTGTGCACTGAACACTGCACCTGTAGAATCTACTAACACGGTGAATAAGAGAGTGTATTCCATGCTGGTTTACTTCTGCAGATTTTTTGAATATATTTTTATTTGAGCTGCTTTATAATAAGATATGGTTTCAGTAATTCAGCATGATCTTTTAGTCTTGTGGTCTATCTCCGTTCACTTGCTCAGTTTTCATGTCATTTTGTTTCACATATTGTTTTACTTCTGAAGTAATTTTTGCATCTGTGCACCATCAAAACCATCCCCCAGATTCAGCAAGCACTGCATGGCATACAGGAATAGTGCAGAAGCTGCTGGAGGCAATATGGCTGCCGTGCGATCCAGGAATAAGCTCCAGGGACGTGCACGAGCACTCCTGCACTATTCCTGCATGGACACAGCCCCCGTATGCAAATTACCCCATTTGTAGGTGAAAACCATGCAAATGAAGTAAATTTCTGATCCAGGAAGCTGTCAGCCAGCCGTGCAGGACTAGTGTAGTGTGCAGAAATGTATTCAGTTAGTAACCAAGTACATTTCTGCAAACTACAAAACGGAGCCATGACAGCTCAAAAGAAAGGGTGTATAGCATGTGTAAAGCATGCCAATGGCCAAATATATGGCCATTAGCATGAAAAACAGTTGCCAAAAAAAAAAAATAACTTTTATTTTTTTAGTCAATTTCAGCTCTTTAAGCGTAGGGTAGCAGCATGCAAACGGGATCGAGCCAAAAAGAAAAAAAGAAAAAAAACTGAAATAAGCATTTTAACCAAAATCACAATTTTGCCATTATACTCAATGGCAGGCAGAAGACAACATGGCCAGTGAATAGGGGTTGCTAAGGGGGAAGGCTCAGTGTGGGACCTGTAACTATGCATTAGCAGGCAATCCTATGCAAATAAGGGGAATGACACTGAATCCCAGATTTCCCCTCAGTGCTTGCCAGCAACCAGCCGTGTAAGTGCAGGAATAGTATGGTGCAAGACTAAGAGTTAGTTGACAGCATGGGGAGGGGGGGTGTCAGGCATACTGTAAGCTTATTGGAGCCCTGTGGCTCGGGTTTGCCCTTAGCTTAGCAGAGCTAAGTAAGGGTGTGTGTCTGAGGCTGCCTAGTACTCTTTACATTGCGTAAACGGGTATGTGCACCACACACTGGGTTTTAAAGGAAAAAAAAAAGTAAACCAGGAAATAGCAGCTCTGTGCACATCTGAGTACTGTGTTTGCATGATACACCACTGGGCTTAAATAGGAAGGCAATGGGAAGGGAAAACAGCAGTAGGAAGGTAATCAAGGAGAACTAGCATAGCTGGTAGGTGAAATGTATCAGAATCAGCCAATTACACAGGCAGCAGACCAGCCCAGTCCAGCACACCACTATAAACTATGCAAACACCTTACCCTCTGTTTTTCCCACATAATCTACACCACCGGTGTACACAAGCGAGGAAATTTTAACAAACAAAAGCAACAAAATGACAGGGGCTGCAGCAGCTATCATACATTAACATGTGGAAGAGGCTGAGGGTGGTGAGGAAGAGAATGCTGTCACCAACCAACAGTGAAGAGATGGATAAGAGTGTATAGACCCAGGGTACCCTACCAGGGGCTACATGAGCTGGAGATAGTGGAGTGCTATAGGGTGGACAGAGACCTCCTACAGCAAATTTTTGAGCTGTGTCTGCCACACCTGACACACAGAACTAACAGAGGGGAACCCATCCCAGTGGATACCAAGGTATGTGTAGGCCTAATAATACTAGCCACAGGTACCTTCCAAAGCCAACTGGGGATGCCGTGGGGATCTAACAGGCATCAGCATCCAGGGTACTCCACCAGTTCCTGGTTGCCATGTCAGCACATGCCGGTGAGCACATATATTTCCCCAACACCCATGAGGCACTGGCCAGCAATATGTGTCTCTTCCACCAAATAGCAGAATACCCTGAGGTAGTGGGTGCTAGAGACTGCACACACATATGCATCAAAGCACCACCCAGTGAGTGGGCTAGGGTCTACATCAACTGCAAGGGTTTCTCCTCCATTAACTGCCAGGTGTGTTTGATGGCCAGGACATTATAATGAATATGTGTGCTGGTAGCCATGTAAGCTATCACAACTCCAACATCTGGCATCTGGACGCAGCTGTACCAGAGATTTGCCAGTGGGGACATCCCTTATGGTCACCTAGTGGGGGATCCTGGTTATGCACTGGAGCTGTGGCTGATGACACCCATCAGAAATGCACACACACCTGAACAAGAACTCCATAATGAGGCACACGCACAGAACAGAATCATAATAGAGCATGTGTTTGGGATGCTCAAGTCATGGTTCCGGTGCCTGGACACATCCGGTGGAGCCTTGCAGTACTTGTCAGCTACATGTACCCAGACTGTCATCGTATGTGCCATGCTGCACAATATGATCCTGTGGAAACAGCTGCAGCAGGAACAGCTAAGGGGAGGGCCACACAGACCCCACCATTGCCAAGGCCTGCACAGGCACAGAGTGACTCAGAGGAGGAACAACCTGAGCCTGCCCCAGGAGGTAAAAGAAGGCATGCCCAGTATGCCCAGGCCTTGGCAAAGAGGCAACGAATAGTACATACACTGACACGGTAGGGACCCAGGGAATGACACCTCTCTCTGACTCACACATACAATAAAAGGGATGCCAAACATGACACTACCTGTGCTTAACCATGTATAGGGATTGTACTATGTCCATCAGACATAGTCAGCCCTCCAGCACCATCCTCAATACTGGCACAGCTACAAGGTAAGTCACTCTTCCTACCAATTGCTGAATGGAGTAGTATGTGTTGTTACTTGTATCTATGGTATGGATGTGAGCATGCAAGGGAATCAGGTGGCTGAATGGGATGCCAGCAGATAGACACATATAGTGGTAGCATGAGATCTGTAACAAATACTGGTGTCACCACAGTAGCCAGTACTAGACAAGGTGACAACACTCACTGCAGGAAATGGGCTGGGCCATATGTGTGTCCATATGACACACACATGCCAGTCAGGGAGGCTCACATACCCAACAACAGTCTCAGCCAGCAGGACAGGTGTAGACAAACACAAACAAAGGCTGTGCTAAGGCCTCTGATTGATGGGTATGGAGAACATCCCCCCCAGGCCTACACAGACAGACTACAACAGATCAGGCAGTGGGATATTAGTTCTGAAGGGTAAGAAGTCAGAAACTGAAATGGAGGTCAATAAAATCTAAGACAAGTAGTACACTGATATGCCTCTAGTCAGCATGATAGGTTAGAGTACAGAATGAAATGGAGTACCTGACATACCAGTACAGTCATATCAAATGTGTACAAGTGTCAGGTGTGCCCCCAATCCTATGTAGAAATGTAGTAACAGTCTGGTGTGCCTCCCCAGTCCTATGTAGAAGTGTAGTAACAGTCAGGTGTGCTCCCCCACAATCCTATGTAGAAATGTAGTAACAGTCAGGTGTGCTCCCCATCCTATGTAGACATGTAGTAACATTCAGGTGTGCCCCCCCACAATCCTATGTAGAAATGTAGTAACAGTCAGGTGTGCTCCCCCAATCCTATGTAGAAATGTAGTAGCAGTCAGGTGTGCCCCCCCACAATCTTATGTAGAAATGTAGTAACAGTCAGGTGTGCCTCCCCAGTCCTATGTAGAAGTGTAGTAACAGTCAGGTGTGCTCCCCCACAATCCTATGTAGAAATGTAGTAACAGTCAGGTGTGCTCCCCATCCTATGTAGACATGTAGTAACATTCAGGTGTGCCCCCCCAATTCTATGTAGAAATGTAGTAACAGTCAGGTGTGCCCCCCAGTTCTGTGTAGCAATGTAGAAACAGTCAGGTGTGCCCCCACAATCTTATGTAGAAATGTAGTAACAGTCAGGTGTGCCCCCCCCCCACAATCCTATGTAGAAATGTAATAATAGTCAGGTGTACCCCCCACAATCCTATGTAAAAATGTAGTAGCAATCAGGTGTGGCCCCCACTCTAATGCAGAAATGTAGTAACAGTCAGGTGTGCCCCCCAGTCCTATGCAGACATGTAGTAACAATCAGGTGTGCTCCCCCCACTCTAATGCAGAAATGTAGTAACAGTCAGGTGTGCCCCCCAGTCCTATGCAGACATGTAGTAACAATCAGGTGTGCTCCCCCCAATCTTATGTAGAAATATAGTAGCAGTCAGGTGTGCTCCCCCCAATCCTATGTAGAAATGTAGTAACAGTCAGGTGTGCCCCCTCAATCCTATGTAGAAATGTAGTAACATGTATGTGTAGGTATAATAACAGTGGATCACAGATTACCTGAGCTGGTCAAGGAAGCAGGATAGATTATAGCCTGTGTACAATATGCAGGTCTGCATGTGTCAGGTTGGTGTGTGTTGTATATTGTGGGAGAGTTGTCAGTATGTGTGCATGGTGAGGTTTGTCTTGGTGGCCATTGCCCAGTACTGCTAATGACAAGGCCAAGTTCTCACAACTGCAGTGCCAAACACAATGCTTCCCAGTATAACACATTCCAGCAGTAAGCCATAGTAAATGTTTGGAAGTAATATGTGTCACCATCTTAAAGATGGACATGGCATGAATGTCGGCCCAGATATACAAGCAGCACACAGGGGGAATTACGCCAGATAGACAGTGTATAATATGTAACTGTCAAATTGACACACCCTTGGACTTGTCCATACAGGTTTGCAGCACATTATCTGGGCTTGTAGTAGGTAATAATGATGCCATCTGGCCATACACTGGCAGACCACAAAGGTCATAGGAATGATGTATTGAGAAATAGCTGATGTCCCTGCACAAGCCAGCATAAGTGTAATGCCCCATGCATATCTGTGAGTCAGATGCAAGTAGTGTCCATAGTACACATGCACCCAGCTCACCCTACCACTACCCACAGGTACCTCTCTGGTCTTATCCCTGCTGTTGCAAATGAGTACAATATGACCCCCACCTGTGTATGGCAATAGCGAAAGAAGGCAGCATACAGAGCAGGTGTCCCATGCAGGTGTGTCCCTAGCTGTAAGCAGCACCCTGCCAGCATCCACACCTTGGATCAAAACTGACAGAAAATATTGGCATGAACACCTTGCACACCTACCCTATCACCCCAGGGGAATATAGTGTATCACAGTCTGGGACTGTAGGAGTGACAGAATGCAACAGCCTGCTACAGCTGGCCTGCATCACTACCAAATGGCCTACAGTCCTCTGCCAAAGGCCTGTGTCTCACCCATACTGCCAATGTATGTTATGTCATGGACTCCCAAATAACAACATAACACAGTCCACAGAACCCCAATGCAAGGCCATGTGGACAAATCACAGTAACATGTCCACCATGTCCTACTGCATGAACTGTGGTCCAACACCAAATTACTACTGTGATAAGGTGGTAACTACAGGGAACATATCAGATAATGTTCACATAATGTATGGAGGAGGATAGAATAATAGAGGGGTGGGGTGGGAGCATGGGTGGCATGGAGTGTGTGAAGTCCAAAACTCAGCTGTGTGCACATGCTATCCCTGGCTGCTAACACAAGAATGGGTAGCTACAAACCTGCTCGTAAACCACAATGTGTAAGGGTAATGTCCAGAATTATGACCCCTGCCTCTGGGTAACCTGTGTGAATCTGTACAGCTGTGAGGTATGGCCACAGCAGGATATGGCCATACTGTCAACTTGATGGATGTACAAGCATGGGATCCTCTGCCACCACTGTACAAAGGTGCTGAGCCATTTACACAGACCCAGCAGCAAGTGTATGCAGCTTCCACTCCAAAATGGCATGATTGTGCAAGAATATATAGGCTGCTAACCACAATACTGGACACAGCTGCATTCACCCTGTGTTCCCCAGGACATCACTGCAAACAAATATGTCTACCTGACAGTACTTGATGAGATAAAACATCGCAGTGTATAACAGCACATATGTTTGAATATCTCTGCTAACACCAGGACCATGTAGCAGAAGCAGCACAGATACAATTACCTACAGTAACCCACTATCCTTTGCCCATTTTGTCAACTGATCTACAGATATCCTGCAGAAATAGTTTGCTAGCTGTAGGTGTATAACACAAAAGTCTGCACTGGAGTACAATCTACCTGGAATGGTTTTGCACATTCAATACAGAAGGTCATACTGGGCATGCTCCCTGAAGGCCATATCAGACAACAAAATACTGAAAGGTCATACTAAGCATGCTCACACACTTAAAGAAATGAAGCCCATGTCTGGTAACAACAGTGGGCCATACATATCTGACAGTCACAGATGTTAGTGCATACACTCTTCAGTACACACCAGGCATGCTTTGCACACCCATTGGATAGGAATACACACATATATCCAAGAACAACACACTATAATAGGCCAAAAGTACACATACATAGATGTGTCGAAGAGAGTGACAGTGACAAAGAGCCTTCCATCTTGAGGCCTGTCCCACCCAGCACACATCCAATTGGCTAAAACCACATGATGTGCAAATGTCAATCACCATAGACATTTGCCTCTGGAATCCCACAGCACTATGGCATCTGTGGTGCTAGTGCTAACTGTGCAACATGACTGTACAAGTCAGTAGTCACCTAGCAGTTGTATACACATACCTGGGGAATATAAACCTGTGTGTGCCTGAGTGTGGTGTGTCTGCCTCTAGATGAATGGGTTATGGCCCATGCACACACACTGCACTGCCCATTGCCCTACTATGTCAAGCGTGCTGATGTCTTCACTTTGAAATACACCTTTGGGGAAAGAGTAGCCCAGCAATCTCTGTGGCATGTCCTATAACAGCATAATGCTGTAGTGTGATGTACTACTTAGGTAGGAGTTCTAATCCCAGACATGGCAACTGTGTGTGTGTTTGTCTGTGTAGGGATCAATGCTTTTTAGGCCAGTTACAGTCACTACAATTGCAAATGCCCTACTTTGGCATGCCTGCTGATGTCATTCACTTTGAAATACACCTTTGGGGAAGGAGTAGCCCAATAATCTCCGTGGTGCATCCTATAACTGCATGATGTTGTAGTGTGATGTACTAGTTAGGTAGGAGTTCTAATCTCAGATGTAGCAAGTGTGTTTGTTTTAAGGGTCAATGCTTTTTAGGCCAGTTTCACTCACTAGAATTGCAAATGCCCTACTTTGGCATGCCTGGTGATGTCATTCACTTTGAAATACACCTTTGGGGAAGTAGTAGCCCACTAATCTCTGTGGCACATCCTCTAACTGCATAATACTGTTGTGTGATGTGTTAGTTAGGTAGGAGTTCTAATCCCAGATGTGGCAAATGTGTTTGTGTTTCTCTGTGTAGGGTTTAATGCTTTATAGGCCAGTCACCCTCACTACAATTACAAATGCCCTACTTTAGCATGCCTGCTGATGTCATTCACTTTGAAATACACCTTTGGGGAAGGAGTAGCCTAGTAATCTCTGTGGCACGTCCTATAACTCCGTTATGCTGTAATGTGATAAACTAGTTGGGTAGGAGTTGTGTTCCCAGACATGGCAAGTGTGGATGTTTGTGTGTTTGTTTGTCTGTGTAGAGAACAATGCTTTTGAGGCTATTCACAGTCACTACTAGCTCCAGTGCCCATCTTTGGCAAGCCTGCTGATGTCATTCACTTTGAAATATACCTTTGGGAAAAAAGTAGCTGGTTAATCTCCATGACGCATCCTATAACTGCGTAATGCTGTAGTGTGATAAACTAGTTAGGTAGGAGTTTGATTCCCTGACATGGCAGGTGTGGATTTGTGTGTTGTTTGTTTATCTGCATAAGGAGTAATGCTTTTAAGGCCACTCACAGTCACTACAACCTCCAGTGTCCTTCTTTGGCAAGCCTGCTGATGTCATTCACTTTGAAATATACCTTTGGGGAAAGAGTATCCCAGTAATCGTTATGACTCGTCCTATAACTGCGTAATTCTGTAGTGTGATAAACTAGTTAAGGAGTTCTGTTCCCAGACATGGCAAGTGTGGATGTTTGTGCATGTTTGTTTGCCTGTGTAGGAAGCAATGCTTTTGAAGCCATTCACAGTTAATACAACCTCCAGTGCCCTTCTTTGGCAAGCCTGCTGATGCCATTCACTTTGAAATACACCTTTGCGGAAATAGTAGCCCAGTAATCTCCATGGTGAATGCTTTAACAGCATAATGCTGTAGTGTGATGTACTAGTTAGGTAGGAGTTCCAATCCCAGACATGGCAACTGTGAGACCTGGTGTGTGTCTGTCTGTGTTTGTCATTCGTATCCTGTGTGGAGGTGGCTATGAGTGTGTAACAACTGGAATCATTGTGGAGTGGGTTTTGCACATTTCTTACATTATGGGCCTATTATATGTCACAATGTCCACCTTACAAGGATAACAGATG
Organism: Protopterus annectens; assembly: GCF_019279795.1. NCBI lineage: Eukaryota > Metazoa > Chordata > Ceratodontiformes > Protopteridae > Protopterus > Protopterus annectens. The sequence goes on from NC_056726.1 coordinate 880,572,002, forward strand.
TCAAACAGCAGAGAGGTTGGGGTTGACAATCCAAACTCCTACATGTGACATCAAGGCCTGGTGAACAATTTAGGCAACCCTTGTATTACCCAGAGAACACTCTTAACACATGTCTCATACACAAACACACTTGGCTAGGCAACAACCACTTTGTTGGTAGTTCCCTGCATATTACCCACAGATAGTAACCATGGTGTGATTGCAGTGGACTACAGAGGGTATGGCACCCCGTCCCATCACTACAATAGGCACATAATCCCATACAGTGTTCCTTCACTATGTTCCCCACTGGATGCCTGCAACAACTGTAGTGCCATCAAATGTAACCCACAAAGGACATACCATGCCTTAAACACATGCCCTGTATGGACAGATGCCACTGACACCAGGCTGTCAATGTATGTGCAGGGTCAACCTGGTGTCCATTGCTAGTTCCACACATGAGGCCAGGAATTGCACATCTGATGATAACAATCTGTGTACACAACATGCCCCAGACACCCCAGTACACTTCCACATGTCACAGAATATGCATGTGGGACGTGTGCACATCCCAGATACCGTCCATGTCATGGACTATAGAACACATACATGGCAAGCATTGCACAGTACTGGCCACCCACAATAGTAACCCAGATGACTGGATGGTGAATAAAATACCTACCTGTGTGGGCCAATCCAGACACTACACCCCTGTGCCACACTGCAGACAATTTTCATGTGGCCTGACACTAAGGTATACCCTTTATCTCGCTTTCTACAGCCTTCTGGCAAAGTCAACCACTACACACCTGTGAAGCAATGCACCCATGCATGTCAGTACTGGCAACCTGTGTCTGTGTGTGTGTGTTTGTGTGTGTGTTTTTGTGTGTGTGTGTGGTGTGTGTGTGTGTGTGTGTGTGTGTGTGTGTGTGTGTGTGTGTGTGTGTGTGTGTGTGTGTGTATAGAGTATAATGATTTTGACACCATTCCACTCACTACACCTCCCACTGGCCTACTGAAGCATACCTTCTGATGTCAGACGCCCTCACATACCCTTTGCCCATATATCATCCTGGTAACACCTGTGGTGCATGTGATACCTGCTTATTACTCTATTGTGGCAAACTAGCTAGTTAGGAAGTCTAATCCTGACCCTGCCAACTGTGTTAATTTTTGTGAGTCCCTGAGAGAGTGTGGGGTTTTTGACAATGACACCTGTTCATGTGGACAGGTATGTGTACTACACCTACCGTATCCCTCCTATATCACTGTTGCAGATGTCACTCACCATCAGATATACCTTTGCACAGCTCGCCAACATGCAAGCTCTGTGGTGCATGCAATAACTGCATAGACACATGATAGCAATATATAGGCAGGGGGTTGAAACCCTATACTGGTAAGTGTGTGACACAAACATGCTTAGGTTTTACTCTTCCACCCACTACCTGTCTTATTTTGTCTCTGTCTGTCTTTCTCACTCTCTCTCTGGTGGATGTGGAGAAGTACACCTGCTTTGCTTAGGCAGCAGCTTGTGTTTTGTAAGTGATTCTCATGATCAGCTGATGGCTTCTGCATGAATTGCAGTCCCCCACTAGCTGACTGCAGTGGAACAGCTGTGGTGACATTCCCATAGCCTAGGAACATCATGTGGGTGTTGGGCCTTTTCATTCACTGTGAGCAGGACCTCATGTTGGTGTTCATAGGTTCATAGGTAGGTACTAGGCTATTGGCCCTAGGGCCTATACAAGCCCAGCCAAAAAGGTACCCTGGCTTTTGCCACCAAAGAAAATTATTTTCCTGTGCCACTGTCGAGCAGAGTCATAGAAGTGATCCCCGGGGTGAATTTCCTATTTCCCATCCAATCATCAAGATTTTTCTTGAAGAGTGCTAATGAGGAGCTTTGTTTGATATAGATAGGTAGTTTATTCCAGAGTATGGGAAGTCTCTGGGACAGGAATCTATCCCTATGGCATGTTATGTTTATTGTGGTGACAAGGTTTAGGTTCCTAGAGCATGTAGCTCGGAGGGATTGGGATTTCTTTAAGTGGACCATGTCCAACAGCTCTGGTTTTGACATAGCTTTATATGTTAGGCAGAGATCACCTCTGAGTAGGCAATAGTAAAGCTGGAGTTTTTTGAGACTGTCTGTGTAGGGCATCTGTTTGAGGCTGGTAATCCTCTTTGTGAGGTATTTCTTTGGCCTTTCCAGTTGTTGTAGATGTCTTGTGAGGTACATACCAAAAGAGGTGTTGTACTCTATAATGGGTCTAATGAGTGATGAGTAGAGGGGAACAATGACCTCTTTTTCTCTGGATGAGAAACCTTTTGTGACGAGGTGTGCCATGTAGAAGGATTTTCTGACTACTGTGGCGATGTGATTATCAAAGGAGAGACTACTGTCCACCTGTGTCCCAAAGTCTCTTATCACGCTTTTGGTGTTAAGTATACTACTGCCTATGTTGTAGTTCATGGGTACAGAGTTTTTAACTAAAGGGGATGACAATGCACTTTTTGGCACTGACCTTGAGGCCATGGCTTTGACACCAGGCATCTGTCTCAGTGAGGCCCTTTTGTGGGATGTCCACATCATTAGAAGTTTCAATTATGGCTCCAAGTTTTTATGTCATCTGCGAACTTCATTAGCCAAAGAACTTCTGTGTTAGCCTGTACTTCAGAGAAGTAGATACCAAACAGTAGAGGACCCAGGACTGAACCTTGTGGTACTCCACTTGTCACTGGTCTGAAGTTGGATTTGGAGTCTGCTACTTTCACAGTGTGGGTTCTGTCAGTGAGCCAGTTGGCAACCCATCTTGTGACATAGGGATTTATACCTAGATTAATGAGTTTATCTATAATTCTAGAGTGGAAGATGGTGTTGAAAGCCTTGGTGCCTATCTAGATAGGCTGTGTGAACCACCTTACCCTTATCTACACCTTTGGTGACTGCTTCAAAGAAGTCTATCAGGTTTAGGAGACATGATCTGCCTTTTACAAACCCAAACCTGGGTGGGGTCCAGAGTTTGACGATTACCAATGTCTTTGTTTATAAGTTCTATGATGATACATTCCATGGCCTTGCAGACCAGGCTCGTCAGGCTAATGGGGCGGTAGTTCCTGGGGTCCGTGGTGGCTCTCCCCTTGTGGAGTGGGATAACCGTCACTGTACACCATTCAACGGGCACAAAGTCTGAGGTGAGGCTTTTATTGAACATGGTACTTAGGTGGGGTGTCAGTTTGTTCTGTAGTTCATGTAGAATGCAGCCTAGGATGCTGTCTGGCCCAATGGATGCTGTATTCTTGGCTTTGGAGAGTGTGTTTTTTACCTGTGCAGCAGTGATTACAGGAATTTTGCATTCTTCTGGTATAGAGATGGGCCCTTTAGTGGGTGAGAGGGGGGTAAAGTTAGCACTGAACCTATCTGCCGGGATGTTGGCAATATCAGTTGGGTCTATATATTTAGTGCCATTGTGCTGTAACTCAGAGCAGATCTGAGTGTTGCCATTGAGATTATTGACATAGCTATAGAATGCTTTGTGGTTGTCTTTAGAATCAGTGGCGATTTTGTTATCGTAACTAGCTTTGGAGGATTTTATGAGGGATCACAGCTCCTTACTTAGGCTGACCAGGGAGTTCCTCCAATTATGTGATTTTACTCTTTTTTGCAACAGTTTCTTTCTTCTGTTGTAGAGTTTGTTTATGGCAGGGGACCACCATATTGGCTTCCTTTTTATTGAGGGTAGCATCTTGGTTCTGTTAGGGATAGTACATACAAGAAAACAACCCATGAACATTTGCGGTACTCATAGGAGTACCCAACAAATTAAGCCAAATCACAACCAATGAAAATACACAAGACAGCACAAACAAGGCAGAGTGTCAGCTGCTAGTCAGATATTATCCACAGCGAAAGCAATCATCCAAAACCCACAGTGCCCCCCTCACCACCTGACAGAAACACATCATTCTGCTTCAGAAACATTAATACATCAGTACAGGGACATGTATTTCATCAGCAATATTAGATCAGAGTGAATAATACTTACGTATTACCGCACCCAAGTTTGCTGACATCTCCTACCCTCAGTGCCACTACAGAGCACAATATCTTCACCACCCCAAAAAAAAACGAGCATCCAAATGAAAACTATAGGACAGACTTAACAGATATGCATGGGCACACAGCCACACAGGGCAACAGTCCATCACAAACAACACCCAAGCCTAATGCCAAAAGCTCCACCAACACATGTGGGACATAATTTCAGCAAAAGCAAATCATTGCACACAACTAGCCTGTATGGACGTGCATGCTATTTCACATTGCAAAGTCTGAGAAAGACTTTCAATTAATACAGTTAAAAAAGCCATCACCTGCTCTAATCTGTTAGAATACCCTATGACCCATTTCTGTGGTTTCCTACATATAATACAGTTATTCTATGGGCAGCTATACTTACAATGTAATACAATGTAGCATGGTTACAGGTAAGGGGGGGTCATAAATGTGCCAGGTAGCAGTCATGCTGTACAAAGTACTAGCTGTAAAACCAGAAAAGTTTACGTAAGTTCTCAAGTAACAGAATATGTAGCATGAACATGTAGAGCACTATATGTGCAAATATCTCTGCTGTCAGGCTTGCAAAGTGACACATTTCAATGAAGCCGCTAATAGCATAGCATGAGTAATGAAGAAAGGATGAAACAAACCTGAAGGGACAGAAACAATGCATATTATTTCTGCCCATGTCCAATAGAGTAATCCACAGTGATAGAATAAAGCGATCATTCACAATAGTGAACTTGGATTAATACAGTCAAAAAATTGATTGCCTGTTCTAATGTTTGACTTCATCCAGCTCATATCCTTCAAACTAACACATCCAGCAAGTGATGCTGCATCCAAAATAGTTCACGATGCCAACCAGAATGCTGCTTGGAAGCTACACTGCACAAATTCACCAATAAAGCCCAGAACACTCGGAAAACCTTGCAAAAGCCAAACCCCACATGTCGGAAAGTAGCAGTCCCAAAATGTGGCCAAAAGGAAACAACCACTCAAAGACAACTGTTGCTGTCAAACAGGATGACCGCAGAGATTGCATGTAGTATGGACCAGCACATATAATTACACACAAAATCAGCTATTTATAATAATCTTATATGCCAGCAAACACATTTTTAAGAACAGTACATATCCCTTTGGTTCTAAGATGAATTAGTTTAACAATAATATTACAAGTCATAGCTATCCACATATCCAACCATGAAGTGCGCAAGCATAGATAGAATCAGCAACCAAAAAATAGTGGAGCATAAAAACCCAAGGGAACTCCAGCAAGTTAAGATTTACTCACCTATTCTAAAAAAAAAAAAAAAAAAAAAAAAAAAAAATCAGTCAATTTATTATTCATCTTTATCACTGAGCTTAAATTAAAATATTACTACTAATAATAATGTAGAACATTCTGTTTTTTCTTTTTCCCTATATATATATATATATATATATATATATATATATATATATATATATATATATATATATATATGTATATATATATAAACAGAACTTGCATTTCAGTTTATATACCAGACACAAATCAAGATGAAGTAGATGCTTTGAGAGATTTAGTAATAACAGCTATTTTAGAGTCAATTTTTTCTTTTTTCTTTTTGACATCAGTCCAGGAATTCTTATCGGTGGCTCTCTTCAAGGAAGGAGATGACCAATCCATATCTTCAGGAATGAGTATGATATTGTTGTTTTTAATGAATAAGGAGGCTTCTTATAAGTTGTTAAAAATTCTCATTTCATTAGAGTATAAGATTTTAATTCTGGCAGGAAAAGCGAGTTGTGTTTTAATGTTGTTTTGCTTAAGTAGTTTCAGTAGTGGCCAAGCTTTTGTCCGCTGTTCCAATACTCTAGAAGAATGATGCAAGTGCTTATAAAGTGCAATTGTGTAGGATTGAATTGTCGTAAGTGTATTGTCCATCTGCATGGGTGTCATGAAGTTCAACACTTCTGTCTTAAGAAGCATGAAGTTGGCTTTGGAAAATTTTTTTACTGTGGTTTCCTTAATGGGTGGTGGGGTCAGGATGTGGATATCTAGGGTGATTAGCTTATGGTCGGATCGGAGCAATGAGGCGTTGACTTCAGGTGTGGAACACCGGTCACTCATGTTGGTAATGACTAAATCTAGGATATTGTTGCCCCTGGTGGGGGTGTGGATAAGTTGATCCAGGGCATTGGAGTTTATGAATTCCAGAAAGCATTACACAAAGGAGTCGGTACATGAGTAGTTTTCCCAGTTAATGGTGGGGTAGTTGAAATCTTCCATTATTAGGGTGTTTGGTTGAACCCTAATATTTTCCAGTACATCAAGAAAAGAGGAGTGGGAATCCTGGGGCATGGTGGGGGATCTGCAGCAAGCTGCAATTTGGATTGCAGTTTTGCCCAGAGTTAGTTGCACTTGGAAAACCTTGGATGCATTATGCTGAGCAACAGTTGGCAAACAGCAGCACAGATGGTATTGGGATATACCTCTAACAACATGCATTGTGGATACAGGCCAACAAACAGGAGGGGGATGTGCCAGACATGAATACAGAATGTAAGGGTTGCTCTTCTGCATTTAGAGTAATGTTGGTTTAACAGGGTTTGTGTGGATATGGCTGGTCTACATGATTTAATACCGGTCATGACAGTGTTATGTGTTTGAGTCAACTCCCACCTATAGGGTTATCTGCAGACTGGGCAGTGTTTGGAGTCTTATGTTTCTTGTGTTACTCACAGATCACCTATCTTAGAACTGCAAAAGCATAGTCTGAGGATTGCAGTCAGTACATGGTGACAGCCATGAGTGTTAATGACTTCATATCCCTCATAGGACATATGTCACAACAAACCCTGTTACAACAGTAAATGTATGAGGCTATCACAGCAACATGCCAATACTGGCCCAGTGTTTGTGGCTCCAGCCACATGTCTGTCAACCTTTGTACATATGTCATGCAGTAAGAGGTGTATATGTTCTGTACACCATTATTTATTGACATCATACCTGATAGCAAACCAGTCAGATATCAGACTGCTAAACATCTTATGTATTGTAGGGTTTATTTCTGAGGACATAACCTGGACATTCTGCTGTTGTGTGTACAGACTGTGGTAGATGTCATTGTTCTTGGTCCTGTTCTATCTGATGTTACATGCTGCTCCAGTGTATGGTACCCTATCCACTCATATGTTTGTAGGGCCAAACACACACGTGTCCCATACCACAGACAGGCATTGGACCATACTGTGTCGTGACCCAGTTTATGTAGGGTTAGTGTGTGAGTTGCACATATGATGATGTTGTTGATCAGACTGTCCATATAGTATCATATTAAGCTTGCATACCATATGTGGCTGTGGCCGTGTTCACATTGGTTGTGGGTATGCACTTTCTCACAGGTGTCTGTTACTCTGAGCTGAGACATACCTGTAGAGCCTGCTATATTTGCAGGTACATGTGTATTCTCCCATACAAAATGTAGGCAAGTGTTGTGGCAGTCTGTCTTTAGTCTGCACAGTGCTATGATACATGCCTAGCAGCTTAGTATAATTACCCAGTGTGATGTTATGTCCAGCTATTTGCAAGACGTACTGCTGCCAGGCCACCATAACTGTTGTGTATTTCTGATAAACCAGTGGGATTCTGTTCAGATGTATATCACTAACTACTGAGTAGCATGTGGCCATGTGACCTCTGCACCTCCAGTTATTATGTGTCAGGACAGACAGGCATGTGTGAATGCATAAATCGTGTGGGCATATGTAGTCCAGTATTTACGTGATATACCCATGTATATGGCTGTTAGCATCCGCATTGTCAGGCTTAGTCCACATGTCTCACACGCAGGGGATCTGTGTATACCTCTGGACAGATCAGAGACTGCCAGACTGTCCACATATATTGGTCATATCTCTGCTGTAGTCCACAGGATCATTACTGTGCTATCAGTGGTATTGTACTATGATGTCCTTAGGATGTCTGTCAGTAACTAATGGCGTACATGTCAATAGCAGATGTGACCTTCCACACACAACATGTCTGTTAAGACAACCCCTGTTACAGTAGCAACAGAAAAGAACATAAAACTACTGTTCAGTCTCAGCCTTACTACAGGATATGTATCCAAAGTGTGGCGTACAGCAACAGTGGTCCCTCTCCACAAAGGTGGTGCCTCAACGGATCCTGGAAACTTTCTAACTACTACTAAGCCTGACTAGCTTGGTCTGCAAAGCTATGGAAAGGATCATCATGGACCTCATAAATAAAGATATTGGGGACTTACAGACACTGGATCCTACCCAGTTTGGCTTTGTTAATGGCAGATCCTGCCTCTTAAACCTGGTTGATTTCTTTGAAATAGTCACCACGGACATTGCGAGGGGAAGGTGGTCCACACAGCCTACCTGGACCTCGCAAAAGTCTTCAATACAAACCCCACTCAGGCATTATAGATAAGCTCACCAGCTTAAATATAAACCCCTATGTCACTAGATGGGTTGCAAACTGGCTAAAGGACAGAACCCACATGGTTAGAATTGCTGGAGCCATGTCAGACTCCAAACCAATTACAAGTGGCGCCCCACAAGGCTCAGTTCTGGGACCTCTCTTGTTCGGTATATATTTCTCGGAGGTACAGGCCAACACGGAAGGACTGTGGCTGATCAAGTTCGCAGATGACTGCAAACTGGGCGCCATAATCGACTCTCCAGCCGACACAAGCATCCTCCAAAAGGGCCTCATAGAAACAAGCAACTGGTGCCAGAGCCATGGCCTCAAGCTAAACGCCAAAAATGTATAGTCATCCCCTTTGGCAAAAACAAAGTGCCCACAAATTACCACATAGGTGGTAATCCATTAAGTACAAAAGAAGGAATTAGGGACCTGGGGACCCAAGTTGATAGCAATCTCTCATTTGACAACCACATGGCCACAGTGGTTAGAAAAACATTTTATATAGCCCGCCTAATCATGAAGGGATTCACATCTAGATCAGGGGAGGTCATTGTGCCTCTTTACTCATCCCTCATCAGGCCAATAATGGAGTACAATGCCCCTTTTGGGATGTACCTTACCAGACACCTGCAGCAACTGGAAAGACCCCAAAAGTACCTCACCAAGAGGATCAAAGGGCTCAAACAGATGCCATATGCTGCCCGGTTAAAGAAACTCCAGCTCTCCTCAGTGGCATACTGCCTGCTCAGAGGCGATCTCTGCCTGACGTATAAAGCCATGTCCAACCTGGAATTAATGGACATGCTGCACCTCAGGACATCCAAATCCAATCGAGCTACGTGCTCGAGAGACTTGAACCTCAGCACTGAAATAAATAGGAGATGCTGGAGGGACAGATTCATAACCCAGAGGCTCCCTTCACTCTGGAATAAAATCCCAGTCCAGGTTAGGCAGAGTCCCTCATTGACTCTCTTCAAGAGGAATCTTGATGAGTGGATGGGAGATCATAGGTTTACCCCGGGTATCACTTCTGTGTCACTGTTAGACAGAGGCAAGGTATACTAACCTCGAAAAAGGGCATAGCAAAATTAATTTAAAATGGGTGGCGAAAGCCAAACACACTCTGGCTAGGCTTATAAATGCCCTAGGGCAGATAGCCTAGTATGAACCTATGAACCTATGAACCTATATATACCTGCAATACATACATGATATCCCCTTGCACTAAGAGGTTGAGACTACTGGTGCTGAGGTAGGACTCCACTCCATGTTCTGGACATATGGTAAAAACACACACACACACACACACATATATATATATATATATATATATATATATATATATATATATATATACATATATATATATATATATATATATATATATATATATTTATATATATATATATATATATATATATATATATCCATATATCTATATAATTATATAGACATATACATATCTACATACATATACCCATATGGATATATATATGTACATCCAAAGGGCAGTTTCAGGTGTACTCTCCAGTCCAACTGGTGAATCTGGGCATTTTGAGGCAATGTTACAACTGCGTCATGTACAAAGATAACCCTCTCCTCCTACCACCAAACACTAATATATACGAGAGATGCAATTATACAGCCAAACTGGAGGCAAAGCGCTCTCAACCCAAGACTGGAACTGACAGTCAAGAGGAGAAGGAAAATACTTGCAACACACCACCAGTCTCACACAGACCTGCCAAACCAACACCAGCAAATAACACACATAAATACATGAAAACATACTTGGAGGCTCTAAATAAAAATCTGCAAAAGCAATAGAGACCTCCAAAGCGGACACCCAAGCAACCTCCACACCCCAACACAAACCATAAAACACATACTTCACATAATCAGTGTACCATGCAATCACAGCCCTTAAGGCAAAATAACATACCCAACACACTAGTAACAGGTGACCCTATAGTCAAGTATACTGATGTCCCACTAACTAGGCTGGACAAGGAGAAGGTCACAGTTAACTGCCTGTCGGATGCCAGGATCTGCCACATAACACAAGCACTCAGGTTGCTCCAACCAAGTACAAATATGACTCTGTCATTGTCCATGTTGGTGTGAATGACTTGAGATGTACCTCCCTGTACTACATGAAAAGAGACATGGAAGAGCTATCTGATCATGTACCCCAGGCTGGTATGACCCTGACCCTGAGTAGCATCCTGCCTTGACCAAGAATGATGCCACAGCAGAAAGAAAGAATTATCAATTTCAACAATTGGCTAAGTTTCTGGTGTCATTCAATGGCGATCCAGTATCTGTCCATCTGGGGTGACATGCTCAACAAGCCATGTTGCTTCACAAAAGATGGCTTGCACCTGTCAACCTTAGGCTTTCCAATACTGGCCAAGGCTTTTGCTGCCCCTATAGTGCCTTTTTTAGGCAAGGCTCAAAAGATAAACGCACCACCGTAAATAGCACAAGTAACCAAAAACTGAGGGTAATGCTACTCAACGCCAGAAGTCTAAACCTAAAATGCATGTACTCGAGGCACTCCTAAGTATGGATAACATTGATATCTGTGCAGTAACAGAAACCTGGTTTAAGGCTCCAGAGAGCACCCCAGCACTACCAGGCTATAACTCATACCATACTTTTCAGCCACAGAAACTGGACCAAAACACAAAATGCGGGGGTGTATCCATATTCATCAAAGATACCCACACCTCCAGGTTAGTAGCACAGCACAATGCCTCAGAGATCATCCATGTGCAAATAACAATGGGCAAACCTGCAATTCAAATTGTAGTTTGCTATAGATCACCCACCATGAACCAGGACCACCATTCCGCATTTCTGGAGACACTAGCAAATACGAAGGTCCTACCAAACGCCCTAATATTGGGTGATTTCAATTACCCAACCATTAACTGGGAGAACTACTCAAGTACTAACTCCCTTGCCCAACGCTTCCTAGATTTTATAAACTCAAACACCCTGGATCAACTGGTCAACACCCCAACCAGAGGTGACAACATATTGGACCTGGTCATCACCAACATGGGCGACTGGTGCTCTACACCGGAGGTCAACCCCTTGCTGGTTAGATCAGACCATAGACTAATCACTCTGGATATCCACATTCTACCCCCAATCAAGGAACCCACCGTGAAAAACTTTTCAAAAGCAAACTTCACGTTACTTAAGACTGAGGTGGAAAGGTTCACAGCCCCCATGCTAAAGGACAATGCTGTCCAAGCTGCTGAATCCCTTACAAAGGCACTCTATGAGCACCTGCAGGAATGCATGGATTGTGCTATCTCAAGCAAAATGAAGACTCGCTCACCAAGAAAAAGAAAGCAGTCTGGTGGACCCCTGCCATAAACAAGCTATACAATAGAAGGAGGAAACTAGTACAGAAAAGAGTAAACTCCCAAGAAGGAAAGACATCCCTGATCAGTACCACCAAGAAACTACAATCCCTCATAAAATCATCCAAGGCTAGTTTCAAAAGAAAAATTGCCAAGGACTCCAAAGATAAGCACAAAGCATTCTTTAGCTATGTCAAGAACCTAAGTGGAAACTCTCAGATCTGCTATGAGTTAATGCAGAATGGCACAAAATACACTGAACTGACTGATATTGCCAACATTCTGGCAGACAGGTTTAGTGCAAACTTCACCCCCCTCTCACCCCCTAAAGGGCCCATAACTATACCAGAAAAATGTAGAGTGCTGGCAATCACTGACACACAGGTTAAAACAGCCCTATCCAAAGCCAAAAATACAGCTTCAATGGGACCGAATGGTGTCCTAGGCTGTGTCTTACATGAGCTCCAAAATTAACTAACTCCTCACCTAAATACACTGTTCAAACTCAGCCTCTCTACAGGCTACGCACTCATAGAGTGGCACACAACTACAGTTATCCCGCTCCACAAAGGTGGAGCCAAAATGCACCCCGGGAACTATCGCCCTATAAGCCTGACTAGCCTGGTCTGCAAGTCTATGGAGCACATCATCATCATGGAACTCATTAACAGAGACATTGGGAACCTCCAAACATTGGTCCCTACCCAGTTTGGATTTGTTAAGGGAAGATCATACATTCTAAACCTGGTGTACTTCTTTGAGACAGTTACCAAGGCTTTAGATGAGGGAAAGGAGGTCCACACAGCCTACCTAGACCTCACAAAGGCTTTTGACACCATTCCCCATTCTGGTATTATAGACAAGCTCACCAGCCTGAACATAAACCCCTATGTCACGAGATGGGTTGCCACTTGGCTCATGGATAGAACCCACTCGGTGAGAGTTGCAGGCTCTAGGTCAGACTCTAAACCAGTTACAAGTGGTGTCCCCCAAGGCTCAGTCCTGGAACCCCTCCTGTTCGGTATATACTTTTCAGAGGTACAGGCAAGCACAGGAGGACTATGGCTGACCAACTAGGGGCCATAATTGACTCTCCGGTTGATACAGACATCCTCCAGAAGGGTCTCACTGAGACAGATACCTGGTGTCAAAATCATGGCCTCAAGCTAAATGCCAAAAAGTGCATAGTCATCCCCTTTGGAAAAAAACAAAGTATCCGCGATCTATCACATAAGTGGTAGTCCCCTAAATACAGAAAATGTTATAAGGGATCTGGGGACCCAAGTAGATAGTAATCTCTCCTTTGATAATCATATTGCCAAGGTGGTTAGAAAATCATTCTATGTGGCCCACCTAATCACAAAAGTGTTTGCATCTAGAACAAAAGAGGTTATTGTGCCCCTCTACTCATCACTCATCAGATCCATCATAGAGTACAACACCCCATTTGCGATGTACCTTACAAGACACCTGCAACAGCTGGAAAGACCACAGAAGTACCTCACCAAGAGGATTACTGGCCGCAAACAGATGCCCTATGCAGTCTGACTGAAGAAACTCTAGCTGTAGTCGGATGAATACCGCTTACTCAGAGGTGATCTCTGCATGACATACAAGGCCATGTCCAACCCAGAATTGATGGACATGCTCCACCTAAAAAAAAACAAATCCCCAAGAGCCACATGCTCTAAGGTTCTAAACCTCACCACAACAATAAATAGGATGTGCTGGAGGGATAGATTCCTGCCCCAGAAACTCCCCACACTTTGGAACAGGATTCCAATCTACATTAGGCAGAGCCCCTCACTAACACTAACCTTGACGAGTGGATGGGAAACAGAAAATTTACCCCTGGGATCACTGCAGTGGCTCTGCTGGACAGAGGCACAGGGAACTAATGGCTCTGCTGGACAGAGGCACAGGGATCTAATCTAAGGGGGCGGCGAAAGCCAACACATTCTGGCTAGGCTTATAGATGCCCTCGGGCAGATAGCCTAGTACTTAACTATGAACATATGAACATATATATATATATATATATATATATATATATATATATATATATATATATATATACCTATATCCACACACACACACACACATATATATATATATATATATATATATATATATATATATATATATATATATATACATATACACAGCTATATATGTCTACACATATACAGATATACAGATATATATGCACACATAATTATGGATATCTACATATATATCAACATAAATAGGTATATCTGTTTCGATATATATGCACATATAGCTAGAGATATCGACATATATATCAACATAAATAGGTATATCTGTACATATATGATGTACTTACACACACACACACACACACACACACACACACACACACACACACACACACATCTCTCTCTCTCTCTATGTGTGTGTGTGTGTGTATATATATATATATATATATATGTATATATATATATATATATATATATATATACACACACACACACACACACACACACACACACACACACACACACACACACAGATCTATAAATGGCCAGATATATGATGCACTATACAGATGTGCATAAATACATATATATATGAATATATATGTGTATGTACATGTAGACATATATCTACATATGTATATGTATATATCCATATCCTTGTCATGTGTAAACATTACTGTTGTGTATACCTTCCCAGATGTATCACAATGTATGTATCTAATATGTGTATATTTAGATATAACAACATATGTGATGCAACAGGAATATCACTAACATGTACTATACAATTGTAGAAGTCACAGTGATTGTTCAATACTATTCAATATGTCTACTGACAGATGTGTTGGAAAAACAACCACTGTCTTCACAGCTGTCATGGCATAGTGGTTAACTGTTATACCAATAGTGTACAGGGTCCTGGGTTCAAGACCTACAAGGGCAGTTTATTTTGTTGCTGGGCAGAACAAGGGCTGCTGGATACAGAGTGGCTAAGGCAGTTTTGAGCAGCAGAGTTTGCGTGATGGTGAGCGCTGCTAATGTATGGTTAAACGTACAGGTACTTACACCATGTAGGCTTCACTTACCTGTGCGTAACTGTGCTTAGCTGTTATATTGCAGCAATTCTGACACCTGCTAAGCTTGGCTCAGCCCTGGTAACCAGTGCTCACATCCCAGTCTGATAACATAGCAGGGTAATGACATTTGTAATAAGTCTGTAATACCATGTACATAACATGTGTGCTGTCTTTACAGTAGGGAGGGGTGTGAATGTCATGCCTGGGACACATGAGTATATAAGACCTGTACATCACTCTTATCCATGCAAATATTTTACATACAAGCTTAGTATCCCATGTTATGTGCCGTCAAACTGGCATGTAGTGTATCATGCTGTTACTACTCTTGACAGTGCTTTTCCAAGCAAGAGTGGATTGCTAATTTTAGTACTGGCAACAAGCACTCCTGCATGCATAGATGGATTCTGAGGCCTCACTGTCATGTTCCTGGTGTGTGAGCTGTGTCACAGTATATATTCCCTACTGGATAATGCTCTGACATGTGGAAATTAACTGTAGACTACTGTCTGTATAGCACATGTCAGTGAGGGTTGCCAACATGTAGTAATGGCATACATATTGGTGTCAGACATCTATCTGTTGACACATTCATCCTACTGCATAGCTAGTTGGCAAGCTGATGTCTGTCAGTCCCTGTTCAGATGTGCAGCTGGCAGGTATCCAGCTTGGATACGTACAGGCAACCTATGCTTGACTGACACTGACATATCTGACCAGCTGTGTTATAACTGGCACAGATAGGACACAACACCTTGTATGCACTACATGCTATGGGTAACTCCACTACACTACCACAGTCAGCAGAACATGCTTGGGTTCAGGTCTCCAACACAGACACTAACCATGTTTTGTAATACATGTTGCATATATGTCAACTGCATTACCTCACTGGCCATTTGCAGGAGAACCCAGAGGATTGGCTGATGCATGTCACTCTCACCCTGAGGGTCACCACAGTGGTGTCTGTAGATAGATTGCCTGCTGGAACATGGCTGGTGGCATGATACCACTGTACACCCATCCCCTACACTTCCCATCTCTCCATGGACAATAGTCAGGTACACACCTATGACCAGCTGCAGCGATACACCCCAGTACTAACAAATATGTATACGTGCATTACTGAGGATATAAGTGTCTGTGTGTTAGTACACCTGTAGTTAGGAATATCATGAGGGGGTTCAAACCCACCGCAACACCCATTGCCATAGTCAGATGTGACTGCTGCTGTACTGGACATTGCATGTACATTGTTACACTCCTCTCCCTAAATGCTACCTGAGCCTTGCATTACCAGCACAACACTGTTATACAAATGGGTTGATAGGCATGAGATACCCACTGAGTTCTGGCAAGTATGTGTGCATGTGTGTATATCTGTAGGGTACAGCATTCCAAGACCACATACTCCTATTACAATATGCATTGCCACACAGTATTATGGATAGTGAGGTTGCTGCCCATAGGAGAGACATGACAATGCATCACCCTACTATGCCTCTGGCATGTGCATTAGATGCATATCCCTTTAGTACCACTGTTGGGTGGACAATGGGTTGTATCGCAGTCGTTATCAATGTGTGATGGTGGGTATGTCAAGAGTTTCATCAGGGGTTCCAGTGTTTACAATATCCACAGTGAGGTGTGGGTGCTGTGTGCACTGTAATTACACCATGGTATCCCCAGTACATGTCCCATGTATCACTGTATGGTGACCACTGTCACCATCAACTATACAGGTAACTGATAAACTGATAACACAATCCAGGCCAGTTATGCATGTGCTGTGTGCAGCCTACCTGTAACACATTGGACACACTGACAAGTTAGTTAGTACTGATAGGCCCAGGTCTCTCGGATGTGTGTCTGCCTGTTATGTGTCTGTTAATATGTATATGATGGTATGTCACTCTATGTATTGTCCATATACAACGATAATATCCCCCATTACCATTCTGTACATGCCTGGGGATGTTCCGCATGTAACATGTAACCTGGAACACACCTCATCCTAAATGCTGTGTGGTGTGTGCAATGAAAGCCACACACATCAGTAGCATTACATACCTAGGTAGGGGGTCTTGTCCCAGTGTTGTCAAGTAAGATTGTGCATGCATGTGGAGGGATCTACTTCAGGTTGCTGATTATACATGTCTTAGGGGGTCAGCTGTACATGTGGCACAGGCAGTAACTGTTATGCAGACCTGTGACGTGTTCAATTGTACCCAGGATATGAAACAGCCATGGTGTCACCACAGTGCCATACCCCTTGTGAGATATGACAGCAGACCGTCCTCCTGCTGACACATGTACACCTACAACACAAATGGATAGCATTATGGAGACCACAATCACTCAGTGTTACTAACAGCTATAATGCATCATGGCTGGAGAGTTGCACTACCTGACATGTAAGCATTAGACATTACTGCTGACAACATGTTACACAGCAGTACATTGGTACACTGTAGTACAGTCACCATGTGCATCAGAACCATATTAGCCTGTCCATGCATCGATGTTATGGATGACAGGGATGTGGCACAGGTATCATCATATGCACAGGGTGTGTTGTTGATTTGCCAGAGATTGAGGGTGGGCCATACATTTGACACCATGTGTGTAGGTGAGGGGTGTAATTTGCTGACATGGACATGGTGATGTGGTGTGTGCAGGAATGGGGTTGCCCTAGGTGTGTTTTTATAGTGTGTGGGTATGCATGGACACAGTTCTGCCATATGGCTGCCCTATACAGGTGTTTCTTGGACAGCTCCAGATCATACTTGGCGGGCTGTGTAGTTCACTGCCTCCAGCCATGGACACACGGACTGCGCCTGCCAGGGTTTCCATGGGCATGTCCCGGTACAGTCCTTGATGTGCTACTCTTCCCTGATGATGACATATGTCAACTGGAACCAAGTCCCTCCTGGGACTGGCCAGGGCCACATGCACGTGGCCTGCTATGGTGTGGTGTGGACAGTGCCCCCCCTGCAGTGCTGGGGCTGGTACTGCCACTACGGGAGCGGCTTGGTGTCCTTGCATGTCCACCTCGAATGCCAGATGTTGGTGTTGCTGGCCTACGTCCATGCGGCCATTGCCCCACTCCCACCACATGTTCTAGCATGGACAATCCATGGTTGGAGAGGCCCACCATCTCTCCCAACCACCTATCCCTGACAACTGTATTATCACGGAGGGCACCTGCATGTTCATGGATGTTGTCACTTACAGATGAGAAAGCAGGCCTCTGCAGCCAAAGACCCATCTGGTGTACAGTTCCATACGTGCCTGAGCCCCCATGACAGTCTGAAACATGCATCTGGTGGACCAATTGTGGCACTTCTGCCAGGGACATGATTACCAGTGGCCCTCCCATGAGCACCCCTGTACACCTGCCTATATGGTGCCTGCCAGACTTCCAACTATTGCCTGCTGTGTCCAGACACAGCAGGCATAGATGCCACATTCTCCGGTGAACTGCCACTAACTGCCAACTGTCCCTCTGCTACGGCCACTGGTGATGGGGTATCTATAGGCACTGTGACTGTGTGCAGGGTTGGGATAGATAACAGAGGGATGTCAAACGACGGAGTAGTTTTGGCCTCTGACAACCCCACCTGTGCCTCAAGAGTCCTATAATCATTTTCAGTGTCTGTATGGACAACAATATCAGATTGCATGCAGGAGGGACACTGACTCACCTTGCCACCTGTGAGAGGAAAACAAGAAATGCACATTAAGACCTGTATGGCATTGCATAACAGTACACACACACACACACACACACACACACACACACACACACACACACACACACACACACACACACACACACACACACACACACACACACACACACACTGAGATTTCACCATAATACCTACCTGTCCCTGAGTTTACAGACAGTCCCAAGTTTATTCACGTAAGTTCCCCATCCTGCATCACACTTGGTAACATACACTCATTAATACCACTCATTAATGTATTATTCTTCTAAATGCCTAGACAGGTGATCACAACACATGACCTGTTACTCCATTACCTCTTGGACTTGATTGGTGTAGGTTTTACAAGGCCTCACTGCTGTCATCCAATGTTCACCCTGGGTATGTCCGGACATCATGAGCATGGCTCCCATATGTTAGGGGCTATTACGTTCACTCAATAATGTCACACACTGGAGTGTCATACATAACTATTGCTCAGTAGATGCAAGATCTGCTGCTCAAACAACTTATTATATGGACAACAGTAATATATGGACACACTCCCTGGTGTTGTCTAGTAATTACCCAATGCATCTGTAGTGCTGCATATGTGGGTAGTCACTCACCTTTCTGCTGATTGCAATTTTAACAGTATACCTGGTGTCTAGTTTCCCACCAAATGCATGTTCCATGCTACAGACCTTATTATACTATCAGCTGTCCTGAGTTTACATAGGCAAGTATTCCTGGTGTCTCATGTGTCAGTCCATGTCCATGGACTGCACAATTCCAAAGGGAAGTACTGACGTATGAACAACCCCACAATCACACTTGCATAAATGGACACACACACACACACACACACACACACACACACACACACACACACACACACACACACACACACACACACACACACCTACAGGTGAGGTTGCCCATCTGTCAACATGCATAACATATGGTACTCAACAGCATGCAGTGCAGCTATAGTCAATCCATGCTAGCAACAGTATACATGTGTGTGATGCATGGGCTGTGTTAGTAGGTGATGCCCCTTCCACTAGAAAACACTGCACCCATGTACACAGTATTGCTGTGCACCTGTTCTGCACCCTGCCATGTACTGTGCACCATAGCTCACAGGTGTACACACCATTGCTGAATGCGTATTATTGTGTCAGTTAGTTCTGCTCTAATGCTCACAGCCCCTATGTGTTTGTCCGACACATACCTGGGATGATACATGGACAGATGTCATTTGTGAATGTCTGATGTCTAATTTACAGATCTCAGCATCAGCGGTGCATGTATGACCAATATGATACTATTACACTGACAACTGTCAAACCTTACCATGGCTATGGGGAGTGTACACACCCTTATTGATATGGTGCCCTCTTCCTTGATATGCCATGGGACCATATCACTGCATATGTTAACATTACATTAGCCTGATATGTGACATATGTCCTGTACATTCATATGCAGTGTCTAACAAATTTGTTAGATGTACCGATGCTGACTGCGATGCATACACTTCGTAAGTGCATATGTGTGCATGCCCTTATCATGATGGTTTGTTGCACTTACTGCTATGTGTACTACAGCAGTCACTATTTCTTGCAGGGGTATACTAGTATGGGCCATCTGCATTTGCCAGTATATGGTCAGTCTGCCCTACACATGTCCCCCAACTCTGCATGATTGCAAGGTCAATTTGTGCACATCCCTTGGAGTTCACGCACTGCTGTCACTATTCCTTTGGAGTCAGGGTTACATCTGCCACAGTTCCTGAACCTGACTGTGTGCATATACAGCCATTCATAGCATCCTTTGTACCACTGCTGTAGTGCACTGGTGTGTCATGATGACAACCCCTCCCCACCTTCAGCCTTTTTGCAGATGCTTGACAACTACGGCCTACACGTGTGTGTCAATTTGCAGTGCCCCAAACACTGAACACCACATGTAACAGCCTATTTCCATTGCAAACATAGAGGTGTACACTGGCACCAGCACAGTACAGATGGGGATGGCAGGCCTGAGGTGGGGTGAAGCATTGGTTGTGCAGCACATGTATCTTACATGATACTGTCTGTAGGTTTCCAATGTGGTCATGGTACACCAGTAGACATTGCAATGCATTACTTTTGGGGACCTTTTCTGTTATGCATACACTACCTGTAGAGAGGCCTGGCTGATGTTTTCTGTGATACAACTGTTACATCTGATTACCCTAACCCATAGGCCACATGCTTGCAGAATCCAGTCAATTGCTGACATGGGTACTGACAGCCAGTACTTGCTAGACATTCCTGCAACCTCCTCAGTGTTGTGACATGTTACTAGGAAACCCGCATGACCAGTTTGCTACATGTGACATCATCTGTCTTGGATGGCCATCTGTTTATTTCCTACATCATTCCTGTACCATACATCCTTGCCACATAAATGACTGTCTGCCATGGTATATGCAATGGTGAGGTATGGCTACATGCCCAGTTCATGGGTGCTACCTGTTGGGTATGGGGCCCATGCCATGTCATGTAAGATGTGTGCAAGCCATGGCTGCCTCTGTTGCAGGCAAGTGTACACTTTTGATGGCCAAACGTCTTGGACAGCAGACTAATACATGGAGTGATATTGGGGATGTGTACTTGCTGAAAGGTGCATTTCCATGACAAGTGCATGCAGTCAGTACCTCAACAGCTGCTTCTACTATATTTTATCTGGAGTGTGTGCACACATATGCTTCCAGTTTTTGTGAAGGTATGTATTCCCCATATTTGCTGCCCTAACCTATGACTCTGTATTACACACACATTGCTCATGTTGGGACCACATTGCAGTTTTTAAGGGTTGTGGACTGCAGTATTATGATATGCCATAGAGTAGATCTGTAACAGCTGCCATTGTAATACTGGTATATACAGTGTTGTAGCACTGTATAAGGGTGATGTTTTACACATGTCCCTACTGTAGGCCATTTGTCCCACCATTACGTTCATCCCTATGGACACATTTTGCAATGACAGGATGTTAGTTATATTGCAAGTGTCTGACATACCCTTCAGATACACTATCCTGGTCCCCACTGTGATGCAGTGCATTTAACAGCAACAATACATGAACATGTATGGCATGCATTATGGGTAGGTGTGTTAGATGTGTGCATGGAATATACCATAGCCATTACATGACCAGTGTATTGGCAAGCATGCACATAAACCATACATACCAGCTACAGGCTGCTCCCTTGGTGGTATACCAGAGGGTCCTACATAAGTGTGTGAGACATGTGATGTCAGTAGCCAGAGCTGTGGCATTGGTACAGGGTGTGTGCAGCATTACAGTACATCAACAGTACAAGTCCACAATACTACAGCTTATGCACATCTGTTTATTACTACTATGCAACAACAGACTATATATATGTCATCTCACATATGCATAATCTACCAGTACAGATGCAGATGGATACGCAACAGTGGTCTACTGATGTGCCCTGTGGCCTTACCTGCATGCTCCTCTGCTGGCGTGTGGGTAGCACCCACCTCCACTATGGTCTCTGTCAATTGTTGCATGTGCGGCAGGGCAGGTGCCATGAGGCTGGCAAGGAGCTCCTCAACATGTGTCAGGGGGGATGGATGGCATGACCCCCTCCCTGTTGTGAGGTGATCAGCTCGGACTGTAGCAGCATGCTGACAGGCATTGCAAAGCAGGTCACAGCAATGATGCTGGTCCTGCTCATAACTTAGGTTATGCAGGCCGACATCATTGACCCTGTGGAGTAGATCATTCCACAGGGTGGTCGGCTCCTGCTGATCATGGGCTATCCTGACAAAGAGCACCTGGTAGTGCTGTACCAGGTGGTTGATGATGACCTGATTTTCATCTGCTGAATAGACAGATAATCTGCCGTGTGACATCTTACCTGAAAGACATAAAGATGGAAAGAGTTCTAAGCAACTCATACAGCAAGGTTACCATAGTTTTTAATACACATCTCTGTCTCCCCCCACCATATCTGCTACAACAAACTGTTCACACAACCCAATAGGTATGGCTACAGCTTACCTACCATTGGGTCATATATCGTATTGTACCACGCTTTGTGGTATGTGTTTGTAGCCATGTTCCCTGTGGGGACACTATTATTGCTGGCCTGTTATGGACATTGTCACCTGCATGCCATTGTAAGGGTCACTATGGTTCCATATATGCACGTGGTCTGCTTGCTATGTGATTGCTGCACATCTGTCGTTATGTGTTATTGGGGATATCTATGCATGCTGTAGGACATGATCCGGGATTGTGTGGACTATTACTACCCACATATGTTCTATAACAGTGACACAATAGCATGTTTAGGGAACAGTTGCCAGCAGAACCACCTCTCCCACCTCATCCGGCCATGTTACCAGGCCACATCACATGTGGGACCCAACCTGGGGCCTCCTCATCTACTGGTCTTGCACTACCTTCAGGTGGAACCACCTCAGGGGAGGGTTTCCCCTCCCGGGGGCACACACAGACATGATCCTGTTACCTAAGGTCAGGTTGAGGGTCTGTTGCATAGGGAGCTCCACAGAGACTTGGGGGATGTGCTACAGCACCTTGAGGCCCTCAGTACACAATCACAGTGTCTGCATGCTCCTCTTGCTCAGCCTCCTGCCCAGGTACCTTCAGGGCTGTGAAGCTGCTGTTGTGACTGGCAATGGGTGGGGGCCTTGTTCCCATTGTTTCCATATGGGGGCTCAGGGGGCTTCCACATCAGAGATGACACCCACCATCCAGGGTGTTTACCCACCACATGTGTCATATACCACCCCTATAGGTTGTCCTCTCTATCTACCAACCCAACCCACCTCCACAAATATACCTGCTATCCTTCCCCAAATTCCCATTCCCACCTTCACAGACAAGGGCAATGTGGTCCCAACAAGGGGTTCACATGTGACATAACTGTGCATATTGCACACACTTACTGCTGTGTGTGTGTGCATATACATATATAAATATATATATATATATATATATATATATATATATATATATATATAAATATATATATATATATATATATATATATATATATATATATATATAGGGTGCATACAGACATCAGGTCCACAATCTCTAACTCTACTTCCTGCACAGCTGCACTGTCCTGCCTTGCTACAACACAGACAGGTGCCACATATGGACATAGCCTAACATTAGGGGGGTATATATAGTGACATATTACAGGTAAGCCTATTACACACCTATGGCATTTCAGCATGCTACATTACATCTTAACTTGAGTGTCCTGCAAGTGGTGGGCTCTGGAACCCACATGTCCATCATTATGGTATTACTTCCACCACCAGCTATTGGCCACAGTGATATACATGTTTTCCATTACACAACACATGCTATGATGGCTTACACCTTGTAAGTCAGTGCTGCTCTGCCCAGTTGACGGGTATGGCCCACTACCCACAGGGACAGACTCTATTGTCCATACCAGTTGTTCAACTGAACATCATTACAACAACACCTGATGGCACATATAAATCATTCCACATCATCTATTCCATTATTATGGACCAAGTACTACAGTCAATTACATGCATATATACTTCACATACCTGTTGTGGGAATAATGTCTGTTCTGGATAGTTTGCTTGTAAGGTTTTATTTAGTGCTGTTTTTTTCCCTTTACCTCTGGCTTGATTTCTTTCTTTCTTAGTTTGTTTCACTCACTCTCTCTCTCTCTCTCTCTCTTTCCCCAGTAAATGGATTGAGCTGCTTTGACTAGATTGCAGCATGGATTCTGTGGGTGATGCACATGATCAGGTGATGGCCATCTGCACCAATCAGTGTCTTCCACTTGCTACCTGCATGCAGCATGCTGTGTAGTACTTCCAATTACCACTGTCATGGCAACCCACTACTATAAATCCCCACATCATGTGGGCATGGTCCCTTTACTGTTCATGTATGGTGGACATCCTTCCTGTGTGTGGGCAGCAGTGTTACAAACAACAGGTAGCAATACCTCTTACAAGAGGACTTGCAGACTCAGGCCAGCTACATATTTGTATAAGGTTCCAGAACTACAGACAGAGTGTGAGTAGTGTTGTTATATGCATTGTATAGTACTAGTGTTACAGGGTGTGTGTGTACATACTAGTTTAACATGTAATGCAGTCTGTCTGCATAGCTCTCAACTGTGGGCCTACCCACATGATGGCCAGAGGTGTGCCTGTTATATTTTTTCTGTCCACCACACAGGTCTTGTGTCAGATATATCACTGGCAGTGTGCGTGTTGAGTCCTATCAGTACATGGCTACATCTATTTGTGTTTTGGACTTCATATTCCTGAGTAAGGGTATGTTGCAGACTATCCTGTAACACCAGCAACTTTTTCAATGTATGACAACACTATTTCACATATGGACCTGTGTTCCAGCGTCTGTCCTCCACCTACATACCAGGCTTTGTCCATAACACATGCAGTAAGGACTTGTTATGTAGTGGCCTGTGATTATGCCATGCTTCCATTCCTGCCATCATTCCAGTGCTGTTGTGGCCCCTACACATATTGTGGGGCAGGGTCCATATATATGTGGGCTTCATCTGCACAAAACATGTGTGCCCTTCTGCAGTCCAGAAGTCAGTGTATGTAACAGTGTTATATGTCCCTATAAGTCGGTCTATGGTGGGGGTATGCACCATAAATAACCTAGGCTGTTACAACATGTCAGGGATATCAGTAGTAAGCTACCTTAAGGTATATGGATGTACATTACAATACATTTCACCTTGGGAACATTGCTGGCCTACTGTTTACTGCCATACAGACTGTTCTGTTTGTCAGTGTGATTGTGATGTTTTCAGTTATGCATTGTTATGTAACAGATACATCCCATTGTGTCAACCTAAGTTTTCCCCCCTAGGGATTGAGTAGAGAGTGTAGCTAGAGGCTTCTGGGCTATACATCTGCATTACTTACTGTTGATTGATTGTTATCCTGTGGCCCAGTCTGTCTTTACTGTTGTACTACTTGAAGGCCTGGGCCTGGACAGCAACATATGTTATGCTTTCGGATTACTGTATTAAACTATCTGTTTGAGAGTTGCATTAATCTGTTTGTATGTCTAAACAGCTATATGATATGGAAGATACAACTGTAATGGTACACAAATAAAACTTTATTATGTATGCATACCTGTGTGTGGTGTTATATCCCTTGACTTCTCTGTGGGTAAATGTTTCAGGCAACAATTGTCTTTTCTATGGCTGACTCATACACTGTCCAATTGATAAGGTGGTAACTGTAGGAATACTGGATGTTCAGTATGGTGTGCATCCTCTAAATGTGTATCCTTCTATACATATCTGTGTGTGTGTGTATGTGTCGTAATATATCTATGTATATATATATATATATATATATATATATATATATATATATATATATATATATATATATATATATATATATATATATATGCATATATGCATATATGTGTGCGTGTATATGTATCTTTGGAATGTTTATTGCTTCCATATTGTACATTCCCTATGGTAGCCAGACTGTACTGCATGATATGTTATTGATACCAGCCTGACATCATACAGGTGGGATGGATTACTGTTAATGTCTTGTGCCCATGTTGTGTTGGGTCCTGGGTATGGGACTTGCAACAGTTGGCATTGTATTGCAGGGCAGATCTGTTTCCTGTGGGGGTGGGGATGATATCAATACTTACAAGATGTATTTAGCTTAGGCCCCCTCACCCCCATTAATGGTGCCTTTGGTAATATATGTATTTATGTACTCTTTTTATCTATAGCTATATATCTTTATATATATATATATATATATATATATATATATATATATATATATATATATATATATATATGCTTACATATATGTATATTGCTCTCTCTCTCTCTCTCTCTACACACATATATATATATATATATATATATATATATATATATATATATATATATATATATATATATATATATATATATATATATATATATATATATATATATATATATATATATATATATATATATATATATATATATATATATATATATATATATATATATATATATATATATATATGTGTGTGTGTGTATATATATATATATATATATATATATATATATATATATATATATATATATATATATATATATATAAGGCAGTAGGGAAAATAGCTAGGAATGTGCAGGATGGGTGTATCTGCCCATTTCTTCTACAACAATAGCTGTGCATATACACTGAATGTGGAGATAGATTTTGGACACTCAAATCCCTGAGAGAGGGGTGCGGACAACAATAATATGTTGTGAAGCCAATTAGACCAGATTACATGTGTCCAGTATACACATGTGCAAAATGAATAGCTATGTGTGGGACGAGATGTTTTTGGAACAGATTGCTCTTTTTTTTTTTTTTTTTTTTTTCAGATGAGATTGGGATGTTGGGGAGGGAAAATAGGTATATTTGGGGAGGTAGGTTGGGTAGGATAACAGACAAGACAAACAAAACAGCATACAGGGGTAGTATATGACACATGTGGGGGATTAACACCTTGATGGGGAGTGGTGTTTGGAAATCAGAAGCCCATGAACCCCCTAGTGGAATCAGTGGCACTGAGGACTTCACCCATGGGCAATCACCACTGCACCTTCACAGCCCTGAAGGTGGCTGTGCTAAGGACTGAGTAGGAGGGCCAGGCCGACCCTGTAGTTGTGACACACAGCCCTCAAGCTGGCGTAGCAGATCTCCAAACTCCCTCCGGAGCTTTCTTCACACCACGCCCTGGACCTGGCAACGGGTGACAGTGTCCTATCAGTGCTTGCTCCCGGGGGGTGAGCCCCATCCCCTGAGTTGGTTCCACCCGAAGCTGGTGCAGGATCAGCAGATGAGGAGATCCCAGGTTTGGCCCCAGATGTGCTGCTGCCCGTTGCCACGGCCAGCTGAGGTGGGACAGGTGGGTTCGGTCCCAAATAAGCACGTGGTGGTGGTGCTTCGGTAGCATTGTCGCCTCACAGTAAAACGTTGTCCTGTTTGATTCTCAGCTAAAGCGTCTTCTGTGTGGAGACATGCGTGAATGGGCGTACCTTCGTTGAAGGTTGTGCGTCAGGGCTGGCAACTCGGTATGTAAAAATCTACTGCCAATCATTAGCGGACCGGAGTTCCGCTGTGGCGACCCCTAACCGGGAAAAGCCAAAAGATACAACATGCCAATGATGCCTCACAACTGCATTTAATGCAGTACTCCAGTTCACAAATATATGTTATTTAGTAGGTTATGCAACATAAAATATTGTTCATAAAGTAATTTGACATGGAATGTACTGGAGTGGGACTTGAACCTGGAATGATTGCTCATAAGGCGAATGCTCTGCTCATTATACTATTGCAGTACTGCTTCATTTACGTATATCTTGATTTTTATCCTCTTGTGCCATTTAAGCTGCAATAAATATAGCTAAGCAATGGGCAAACCCGTGCACCTACGGTTAAATTTTACCTGTTTGATTAAAAAAAAAAGCTTATTTATATTTTATATATTAACTATTGCTCTTATAAACTTGAGGGGATGTTGCTGGGGTATGCAAACCCCTTTGAGTGGTCTCGCTCATTCTTATTGCTAACCTGCTGTTCTTGCTTGCAGGGGCGTGTATATTCTGAGA
Organism: Protopterus annectens; assembly: GCF_019279795.1. Lineage (NCBI taxonomy): Eukaryota > Metazoa > Chordata > Ceratodontiformes > Protopteridae > Protopterus > Protopterus annectens. Next base: position 880,600,366 of record NC_056726.1, read on the forward strand.
GCTCTGCTCTTAGATACTCCCCTTGCACTCGTACACGCTCCATGTCCATTTAGGAGCTCAGGCAGCACGCCTTTATTAATATGCCTGGCGTGCTGCCATTCTGCTCCTAAATGTCCACTTCTGTGCAGGACTAAGCTAGTCCTACACAGAAGAATAGAGAATCCGCGGGCATGCTGCACCTCAGAAAATCCAAATCCCATCGAGCTACGCGCTCGAGAGACTTGAACCTCAGCACTGAAATAAATAGGACATGCTGGAGGGACAGATTCATAACCCAGAGGCTCCCTTCACTCTGGAATAAAATCCCAGTCCAGGTTAGGCAGAGTCCCTCATTGACTCTCTTCAAGAGGAATCTTGATGAGTGGATGGGAGATCGTAGGTTTACCCCGGGTATCACTTCTGTGTCACTGTTAGACAGAGGCACAGTATACTAACCTCGAAAAAGGGCATAGCAAAATAAATTTAAAATGGGTGGCGAAAGCCAAACACATTCTGGCTAGGCTTATAAATGCCCTAGGGCAGATAGCCTAGTATGAACCTATGAAAGTTGTAAATTGCATTCCTAAACTGCTTTTCTGTGACCATCATTCCTTCCAAATTCCCATTATGTATGCATTCTAATGACTTTGTGGATTGGAACAGGTACTTAAGGCAATATTTTTGTAATTAACATTTATTTGTATTTTACTGGCAGAGATATTCTTATTTGTTGTGTCTTTCAGCTTTTCCCGGTTAGGGGTCGCCACAGCAGAATTCTGGTCCGCTAATGATTGGCAGTAGATTTTTACATGCTGAGTTGCCAGCTCTGATGCACAACCTTCAACAAAGGTATGCCCATTCACACATGTCTCCGCACAGAAGATGCTCTAGCTGAGAATCGAACAGGACAACATCTTACTGTGAGGCGACAACGCTACCAAAGCACCACCACCACGTGCTTATTTTGTTTATTTCTATTGGCTATTTTAATTTCTTATTTGTTTCATTTTACCAACTGTATCTTAATTATTCTAGATGTTTGTATAATACAATGCTTTACTATTTTTGATTGAACTTTGCTAAACACTCAAAAAAAGTTGAAGTCTATTTGTAAAACCTCCATTGAGAATTACATAATTACTAATAGTTGAAAGTAGCACAGAATGTTTTGTTGTGCTACAAATTTCATTGCAAAAAGAAGTTACTTTATACAATGCCCGTTTATCACTATTTTCTCCTTGCCTTTGTTGTAGTCATTATCTGCTGATTCAAATTCAATCTCTGTGATAGTTTTAATATCCTTTTTTTTAAATGTTTTCATGTTTCTTGTCTTACCTCTCCCATCATCTTTAAATTAATATGTAGTGCATGGAGCACTGTAATTATGCTCCGATATCCAGAAACAGACAAATCAGCTAAGTGCTACTATAAGCTGAAAAAGCAACAAAACTACAAACTGAAGCAAAAGACACAAAGGTTCAACACCTTACAAACCACAATCTGTTCAGAACAAGATGCAAATATCCAGAAAATGCTGTGTATATAGGTGGGACCGTTAAAAAACCTCTTTAATAAAATTATTTAAAATAAGATAAGTGCTTTTTTTGGAGATTTGCATCTTGTTCTGAACAGATCAAGTGCTACTATAAGCAAACCCGATCTTAACAAGTGTTAAGCAGTCCCTGTCTAACTTGTTATGGTTGGATCTTGCACCAGGCAGTCAAATCTGCCAGTACTGACTAGCAAAGACAGAGGCAAAATAAAAAATCAGGTTTGTTTTTGCTTGCTGTCTGTATCAATAATGTGTCCCTCAGTTCTCATAAATATAGAAAGTAGTTGGAATAACAGGATATGTGTTTGCCAACATTTTCTGAGGGATATGAAGTCTGAAATGGAAATTCTTGTAATTATTTAGTGATTTCAATCCTCAGTGATTTGTCAAAAAATCAAATATTTTATGAAGAACAGACCAAACATATAAGGCAAAAATCTGGACATTTGAGAGACATGGCAAGATGAGTATAAATATAAGGGACTGTGTTAAACTTTCTTCCTGACAGCGCTCACTAAGTGCTTTACAGATTTTTTTTTTCTGTAGCTCATATTACATGGAGCAGATAAATCTCTATGCACCACAAAGAATTATGCTCGGGTCTCTGATCATAACCCTTAATTATGTGTTTGAGACATGGATGCTAAGATTCACCTCCAGAGCCTCCCCCTGTATCTTAGAATAGCTAATAATGCTTTTGAGCAGAACTGATAAAACCTCTGGATGGGAAGTTGTTCTTGAAAGGATCCTTACTTCTGCACCAGGGAATACTACAGTGCTCAGAATTATAACTAGTACTTTAACTAGCCATCTGCCTCTCATAACTGTCTTTCACAGAGTAAAATCCTGAAGGCCTGCCACAACTATTCACATAGTATGAAGTGCTTTGACATTATTCAGTTTATATTTGCTCTTCATTGTGTTAGCCAGATGTCTCTATAACACTCAACTTAGGTTATATAGGACAGGTCTTTGCTAATGTGTTTATCCCTATCATTAATACAATTGTTCCTGTCTGTTATCATGAATTAGATCTTAACCATTATCTCAGATCATTCCAGGAATTAAACCACTGCTTGCACAATGGAATAAGTTATGGAGACAATATCAGAACACCAGGACTCTATAATTTTTGTCATTTTTTAGAGAAACCAGTAACAAATTAAAATCTGCTCATTTTTATTTATTTATTTTTAATTATTTGGCATTGTTTACTGGGGAAGTCCGACTGAGCATGAATCCCATTTTCAGTGGAGGCCCAGGGAGAAAAGCTGCAAAATACATAGTTCAATTAATAAACTCCATAATATTATCACATGAAGTGCAGTAACAAACAGAATCAACATACAGGATAAATAAAGTCATATCAGAAAATCATACAGTGAATATTAAACAACAATCATAGGATACTGAACACCTAGTAAAGTACAATCAATAGTGATAACCAGTAGTAAAGACGTTAAGCATTTAAATATGGGCAAAAGACTGAGATCAACAGATTTTGCAGTTGGGGGAGATTAGGAAATGGAGTTAAACGTAGGGAGCTATCAGAGAAGTTACTGGTGCTTTGGCTAACAAGAGAAGGGAGGAAAGGAAAGGGGAAAAGAAGAATGAGGGAAAGAGAAGGATGAAGGAAGGAAGATGCAAGAGAGGGGAGAGAAAGGATGAGAAGGAAGGAATGACGGGTAGTGTCAACCTGCTGTAAGACATGTACAGAGTCAGGAGTTAAGGAGAAATCTCTTTAGAGGTTGTTTGAATATGTAACTAAGTGGCATTGCTCTAATATCTGTTGAAATACTGTTCTGGACCTTCCCTACTTTGTAGGAATGTAGGCAGTGACTGATAGTTTTTTTTCAGTTTATTGATTTCAAAGAGATGTTTCTCAGATGAGAGGAGGGGGTGATTAGGGAGGCAAAGGTTAAGAATGGTGCTGGTTCCTGGGCAGGATAAGGATTTGTATAACATTTTATGAGCAAGGAGGACCTGGGTGAACTTGAGGTAGTAAGGTAACTCAAGTCAGTTTAAATATCTAGGGCAGAGAAATGGTGGGAGTTGTATAACAGACTGGCTGCAAATCTATCTAATTTTTTATAGCAAAGCTCAAGTTTTAATCTTAGGGAGATCTGAATGTTGGTGAAAATGGGTGACACATATAGTGAAGGAAGGAGGTATTTATTGGCTAGAGTAACTCTTGAGGAGCTGGTAAGGAATCTTTTTGCTCTACAGAGCATGCCCAGTTTTTTGGAGTGTTGTTTTTACACATTTGTGAATATGAAGATCAAATTTCAGTTGATCATTTATTACAGGTTCATAGGTTAGTACTAGGCTAAATGCCTTTGTGAGCTATTTTAAGCCTGGCCATTTACCCCATTTGATAATCAAAGCCTGGACCTTGTGCTTCTAAGGTAAACACCTTAACCATTATGTCAACCTCCTGCACTAAATAAACAGGGCTTCTATTTCTCAAACCCAGGGCCCTGTTACACCATAGTCAGAGCAATATACCACTATACTATTTGAGTTGTGTTTTAGCAGAGGTGAGAATCAAATCTTGCACCTTAGGTATACAAGGTAAACACCTTAACCACTGTGTCATAACCAAATCATTTGCATGTGGTACAACTTCAGTTTCAGTATTGCTGACAGAGGATATTTTGAAGGTGCCTTTTATATGTGTTTGGGATTTGGGAGAGAAATAAGGGCAGTTTTGTTTTATTTGGATTTAGGAAAAGCTAATTGTCACTGAAACAGTTTTCAGTACAGTTAAAAGCCTGCTGAGTGATAGGTTGTAAGTGGGAAGGACTATTAGATGAGCAAATGACAGTGGAGTGTAGCTTGTTGGGAGAACATATGTAGATCATTTATAAATATGTTAAAAAGGAGATGGCCAAGTACAGAGCCTTGTGGGACACCTGCATTAACTGTGATAAAAGATGAGTAAGTAGAGAGCCATTTAACTGATTGTAGCCAGTTGGATAGGTACCTAGAGAACCAAGTGACTGTTGCACTGGAAATGCCCAAAGCAGACATTTTTTACAGTAGTTTAGTATGTGAGACTGTTTTAAAAGCTTTAGAGAGATCTATAAATAGGGAAGAAACTAAATTGTTGTTATCTCTGGCTTTAATGACATGGTCCAAAAAGGCAACAAGGGCAGTTGTTGTGCTATGATCTGGGAGAAAGCTGTGTTGGGTTGAGGTTAATAGATTTTCTTGGAGTAATTACTATAAAAGTTGTTATGAATACATTTTTCTAAGATCTTGGAAAGAGGGGAAAAGATTGCAATTATTCTGAAATGTGTTATTTCAGTGGAGTTTCCCCCTTTATTTAGAGGAATGATGTAAATTTTTTTCCAGACAGATGGAACATATGCCTCATGAATAGATTGACTGATCAAGATAGAGATTGGGTAGGCAATAGAAGGGTAGTAATCTTTAAATATTCATATGGGAGATTGTCTACAGAGGGTGAGCAGGGCTTAAGTCCATGTAATAAATTTTTATACAGGAAGTAGATACAGATTTTAAGTTGAAAACGGCATTGTTAGAGATATGAAATGTGTCATGGGTGGCATGATTTTGTAGGCAGTTTTAGGTGAAGGTGGCTGAGTACTGAAACACTGTTATGTTGAATCCATTTCTCTATTCCACCCCATTATTGTGCTACATCTCAAACCAGTGTCTGTCTAGTTCATAGTCTTAAGGAAACTCAGACTATTCTCCCAACCCACACAACTTGTCTTCTCAGTTTTTACATTTTTCTATTCAGACCATTTTTAGACAAACTGCAACTATGATGAACTGCTGCATTCTTGATGACTATCTACCAAGTTCTGCATGTGTTGTTCATCCAAAGACCATCCATCATATGAATGTGGGTCATTTTATTTAAGACATCAACAAAAACACCATAAATAGCTAGCTCCATTGACAGAAAACTATAAAGCCCTGGCTATGACAAGGTGAGCTAAGTTCTATTAGTGGCTCTTGTCCCTCTAGGAGCAAGAGAACAATGAGGAGGCAGGGCCAGGGTACCTCTCCTGAGAAGGAGGAGTAGAGGAAATGTGCTGAGATAGGCAAGCTGTTCTATGAGTCCCAGATGAAGCTCTGAGCTATGACTGATGGTTTGGTTAGGCAAAGGACTGGTCTTGGTGATGCCTCCAATATAGAAGAAGGTAGGGATGTCCCTGGGGATACACATCATAGTCATACCAGCCTTATAAGGTGATGTTAGCATGTAAAGATGAAGGTTTCCTGAAATAGTGTTAAGCCATCTTCTGCTAGCAGAAATGGTATCTCCTGTATTCATTCACCCCAGATACAGTTTGTTGTTTCCAATCTGGCCATGTAGGGAATCCCAGTCTAGAGGAGTCAAACTCCTGGGTGTCCCTCCATATATAAAGGCATCAGGGTTACAAAGGTTTAGGGGAACTGTTCTGCTACAAAAGCAAACTCCATGTAAAGTCCTGATCTCTGGGCAAAATAAATAAATAAGAAATGAATTCAAATAGATGGACTCAACAAAATAAAAAAGACACTTAATTGACACTTAATTGGAATAAAAATTCCTAGATAATACTGAAAGTTTAGTCATACACATAATTATTTACACTATTTCTTGTAGTGGACAGAGCACACCATACACACACACATCAACCCCAATGCCTCCTAACCATAGCCCTAATACCAAATGATCCTCCCCACACCTCCTAACCCTAGTCCTAATCCTAGACTACCCCCACACCTCCTAACCCTAGCACTATTCCCAAATCATTCCTTCACCTCCTAAACCTAGCCCAAATCCCAAACCAAGCCTTAGAACTAACCCTAAATCAAAACTAAGTGAGTAAAAGATATGTGCAAATACTATACCAGTAGCATTTGACTGACTGGCATTTTAATCAGTGCAACATTCAAATTTAATGTTATCATAAAGACTTGACAAAGTTGTTTTAAATTAAAATGTCATCAGCCAAGTGATCTACTTCTTCCATCCATCAGTCAGTGACTTTCATGCAACTGCCATACTGCACCCCATCTTAATGCTGTTAGAGAAATGTGCTTATCTGCATTTGTTACAGTAACTAGCTGACAATAATCTGTTCTCGGAAACCTGGTATGGCTTTCATCCTAGCCATGTGACAGGCATAAATATCTATATTTAATTACAACATGAAAAGCTGATGATGCCTCATTTTTCAATCTGTCAAATGTTTTTTGAGACCATCAATCACTTCCTTCTGTTAAAATCATCTTTTTGTCTTGGTTTGTCTACAAATGCTTTACAGCATTACTTTTTATGTTATCTGTGAGCAGGACTGAAGATGAAAGATCAAAGCAATCTATTTCCTTTTCCCTCCTACATCCTCAGACTATTCCTTGCTCTGTCATACTTGACACCTTACATTCTGCTGTATTTGTCAACCATGTGTTGAAACGCATACTCTTCGATTTTATTGGCTCTACCAATGACATCACTGATAGAAACTTTAAATCTGACAGACAGGATGAGTCTACAGTTGTCAAGTCAAACAAGGAGTTATGAAGGCAATACAGGACCAATTAATTTTTGGTATACAGTGCTTATCCACATACGCTAATCCCTATCCTGTCATATTTATATCACATCATGCCCAAATAGAAAACTACAGGAGCACTTACGCTGAAGCATGTCCACAAGAAAAAAGTCCAGTTTGTTTCTCTTTGCCCTTCAAGATATAATCACTGTGAACTAGGGTTCCTACCATATGTTCGAAGGTTTACAACTTCGAATCACTAAAGGTCGACCTTTAATGATCGAAATTTTAAAACCTCGAATCATATAACAGGAAGGGAAGATTTCCCTTTACTGCACTGTAGTGCGATCTCAGAGTCGGTATATTTAAGTAGCGGGGGGGGGGTGCAAGGGAGCTTGCCCCCCCCCCCCTGCATAGAGCATTTTTTTTTTGTTTTGGGCTTAAAGTGTTTGTTTTTTTTAACATTCGAAGTATTAAAGGTTTGATTGTTAAATTTCGAAGTTTAGTGATTCGAACTTTTAATACTTCGATATTATGATACAGACCCGTGAACTACTGAATGTGATCAGCTGGCTGTAACTACAGCACAATTTAACAGTGACAAATTACAGCATAATTTGGCATGAACAGCTCCTTTTCATCTCACATTAACCTGCTCTTAAAATATGAAATAGTATCTTCCTTCTCATGTTTCAAGGCTATTAAATTTTTTTTTCTTATTTTTGGAGTCTAATGTTGTGACTACTGATCATGAAGCCATCTTTAGTCAGTCAAAGCTCATTTCTTCCTCTATACGAAGAGATATATCCCAGTACTAAATGGGGAGAGAGTCATCCAGGGAAACTATCACAGAGACCACCATAAGAAACATATGTGCCCTTGCTGGCATCCCAGCAACTGAAGACATTTTATACAGCTCCACCCTAACCTTAGACAGGAGAACAAGCTACCATCGATAAAGCAGAAATGTACTACATCTTCCTCTTTTGTAAGTGCATACTCTTATACTCGTTAATGAAGCCTACTACCATGCACAGAGTAAAAAGCACTCCCCCAAGACACTCTTCAATGCAGCATTTCTTCCAACAGATTGTGCCAATGTGTATCCCTGCTTCTCACTGTCTTCCCTACCTCCTCAGGATAGGAATGTCCATCCTTTTCTGCCAGTGCCATCACATGTCCAACTGTTTATTCAACTCAGGCTGCCTGGGTCATACTCAAGGGTGTACCCATTCACTTGTCCAGCTCTGCCATAAATATACAACATTTTCAAAGTACTCTTTTCCACAGATATATAGACAGATAGATAAACTGACAGACACGGTGAGCACCATCTCTAAGCAATGTTAAGTGGCAGTAGTATCAGTGAGTCTATGTAAAAATATAGTACACACTTGTAAAGAATATGGCAACACCCTATTTTGAACCCAGTACCATCAGACATGCATTAACTTGTCAAGCCACAGAGTCACTTACCTAGCATATGTATTCTAAACAACTAATACTAATTGTAACATATTCCCAATTAAGCATCTTTGCTCGATGCTGCACATCACACAGCATCACTCTCTGTCTGAGAAGTTACTATTTCAATAACAAGAATAAACTTGTCAACTTGGCAGAGAAATATATCTGGACAAAGCCAAACACAATGGAGAGACATAGAGGCATCAGTAAAGTGACATGTAATAAATATTGCTCTAACAAACTTTGGTAAATGAGAGAATAACAGATATTGCATTATTATTAATTCATTTACTTGCATAGCAACTGCAATATTGAGTACAAGTGACATAACATGTGAGGGCATGTGAAGAGGGTTTGACTGTGTTGCAGATGGCCCAGGGTTCTAATCTAGGGTATGCATACTTTATTTATACTGTTGTGACACTGAAACATATACAAATAAAGTGTAAGTATAAGGAAATCACCATATAATAGCATTTTTCTAAGTTATTTTCTTATACATTTACAAATGGTGCACACCGCTTACCGAATCGCAAACCAATGCAGTTTTTTTAAAGTGTGTGCATGATGCTAAGTGGCGCGCACTTTTTCGAATGCATAAAAATGTATACAGTGTGCACTATCAAAAAGTGGGATTGGCAGGAAAAGCCTGCTAATTCACGTGCAATTATTCATGGCCTTCTTCAAATGAAGTATTGGAACACTCCACCCTGCTTTCTTTGACAAATCTTCTCCATTTATTTTCACTAATGCTTTTTTGTGGGCTGGTTTAGAAATGATAATACAACTATAATGGAAGCCAGTACTATGGGCTTCAAAACAAAGGACTTTATCACTGTTTTAAGACACAGTACCACACAGTCAGTTGAGTAGAAAGTATTTTCTAAGATACTCAACGCAAACTATTTGGTATGTAGTCATGTATATATATATATATATATATATATATATATATATATATATATATATATATATATATATGCCTGTTGCTTCAATAACTGTTTTGTGGGGTGAGGTCATGGATTTAGCTCATTAAAGCATGATCACCCTCCACATTTTGGGTTCAAATGGTACCAGGTTCAAAAATATCATCATGTAATGCCTTTGTTTGTTTCTTTGAATATGTGTTGGTGGGTTGGAATAGTGTTTTAAGTTGTACTTTTACATGCGCATATGAGCATCTGAAATACACCAATATACTTTCTCGCATTTGAGCATTTATGCACATGGTTGCGCAATGCACACCAAGTGCAAATTTTTTACAGACGAAAACAGGGAGATAAGAAAGTAGGGAAATGGGGAGCAAGTAGGGTGGAACAAATAATGATATATTGCAGACAATATGTGACATTGCCTATTGTGACAGAAGGTATTAAAGGATTGCTGTTGGAGGTTGGTGATACATCTGCAGCCACAGGAGAAGTTACAAGATCATCAGCTGTGTATGCACTCAATGCTATAATGATGAAATGTGTAGTGCTATGTTATTGATATCCAATAAAAATTAATAAGCTCCTTTTTACCATTATGGCTCAATACTGTCCACTGCACACCATCACGCAATAATTCTTTAAAGAAAAGAAAAGGGGGAAGATAGGAAAGTGGTGAAATGGGGAGCAAGCAGGGGGAAAAACCAAAGAGAAAGGAATGTAAGTATGTGCAGGAAGGGAACCATAGCTATCCATTTCGTCAATAGTAACATCTGGGGCACATGTATACATTTTTAGCTGTATTTGGACTGTCACCTCCAGAGAGAGGAGTGACAAAAAAACATAATTGCTTTGTGATGCCTTTTGGACCAAATTAGGTGTGTCAAGTAGACACATCTGTAAAATGTTAAGTTATGTGTGGGACGATTCTTTTTTTTTTTTTTGGGACAGGTGCCCTTTTTTTTTTTTTAAAGGAGAGAGTGGAATGTTGGGGAAAGGGCATAGGCAAGTCTGGAGAAGACAAGCTGGGAATGTGAGGTACCATTTGCAGAGAGACAAGACATAGAAGACAAGGACAGGGTCAGTGAGGGACACAAGAGGGGGTTGAACACCTTGGTTGGGGTGAGGGTTTGTGAATCATGAGCCAATGGATGTCATGTTTGGTAACAGTGATATTCAAGTCCTCATCCACTGGATTATCATCACTGTCACTCCACTGTGTCAATGGCTAATGTGTCTGACATCTGCATCTCCTTGTGTTATTATGTATGATGATGAAGAGCAATATTTCCATTCGGCATAGGCAAGCACCAATTATGTGGCACAAATCATATGCACCAAACCTGGCAGCTCAACTCAGGTGACAAAATGCCCCCTTGCCTCTTCTCCCAGAGGGAACCACAAGCCTATCATCTGTGGCAGAACTACCTGAGGGTGCAGGTATTGCAGGGTCTGCTGGGGGGTGCCGCCAGGCTACGGGCCAGAAGTGCTGGGCCTTGGTGCTGTAGCTGCTGGAGGGCGTGTAAGCATTCCACGGGAACTTTTATACCTTGTCATGCTGTAGTAATAACAAAATTAAAATTCAGTAATGAAATAAACATAACATAAAATAATATACAAAATAACATTTACATAAAAAACAAAACATACGTAATAGAAAATAATTATAATGGCAAATATGATTAGATACATAATATGCTAAAAGTAAATAAAAAAAAAAAAAGAAGTGAAGGGGTGGGGTGAGAGAAAAAGAGAATATTAGTAACCACACAGATATTATACAAAGTTTCCTACAAATAATGTACTAAATTCTGTTACATTTTACTTATAACAATAACAAATGCTAATAAACACCTTTATTACATTGAATACTACCCTGTTGCTAACACAGACACACTATACTACAGATCAAATCACATCCAGCAATCATTCATGGTTGCAGATATTGAACATAAAGCATGGTGCATGTACAATGTCTACATTTGACAGCTGGCCATTTGAGGCACATGTATAGAGATCTGCACTTCCACTGCTATCATTATGAATACATAACACTACTGAATTTTATTAATGACAAGCTAAAACATTATTGTAAACAGCAGACCATAAATCTGGGGAGTGTGTTATTCAAACTCCCAAGCACTGACTAATGTAGTGCTGTACTTAGTATTTGGAATACAGCATATTGCCAATACTCTTCTTTTACACTTTTATAGATACAGGTTCACTGTTATAAAGTTAACAATTTGCAGCATGCTGTTGTCATCCCTGTTGTATAGGTCATAATTTACATTGCAATATTTATGTCAACTTAAACATGTACTGTATAGTTTGGAAGTGTGGTCTTTGAAATGACTACCCATGTCTACTCTGTAATATTGAACTGTTGTTTTACTAAACATACTAATGCATGCATAATATTGCACTAAAATGGACAAATGCATACTCAAAATGATACGACTGTTTAGTACAATAAGCTATATTTACTCCTAATGCTAAAATAACAGTACAGTTTTGAAGCATACATACCACTTGCATCTCTCATCCTTCTCAATCTTCTCTCATAGGCTCGCACATTTGGGGTTCACTACACATTAGTTGTGGGGAAAAATAAAACATATTAAGATCAGCAATCAGAAACAGATGCAGCTGCTTCATCATTCAAGCAGTACCTGTAAGTAATACTCACACATCTGTGCAGTGCCATCAGTCTTGCATTCATCAGTCCAACAATCAAGGGTGTCCCTCTTTCTTATCCTAAGGTCTCAATAGTGATTTCAACACTGTTTGCCAGTTCAGGGGATCCTGATAACACTGGACAATTTCCTGGCCAAACTGTTCCATGCATCCAGTTTGTAATCAGATCCATGATAGTGCTCCTGCAATAGCCGGGGGACCATAATCATTGACTAGGAGTCCAACAAACACTTTGGACTCCTGCACACCCCACCTTTGAGAACAAAATCTCAGAACTTCACCCTGAACACCAACCATGTGTAATGCAGATGAACACTGATGTATAATGTCTTTACCCACCAATTACAGCTATAACAGATACTGAGAATGCCGAATGTTGCAATCTGCAACATTTGAAAATGGTGTGAGCTGCTTAGCATCACACAAACACAGGCAATGTGTTTGTGTGATGCTAAATAAGCACGATGTCTGAGGTATTAAAGATATTAATAAAAAACTGCACAACTGACATAATATGACTGTCTCATCCATCAGGACAATATTTATGATAAAGGAATTATTAAGTCAACTAATATAATTTTTCATGTGATGTGAGACACCATTAAAAAAGACAGGATTCTGTAGTATTTGAATCCTGGACTTTAGCTATGGCAGTCCTACACTCACTGTTGTTCCCACAGTAAGAATGAAAATATAAGTGTCTAGACTTCATTTCATTGCTAGCTGTTACAAGGTCACATTACAAAAAAACAAGGCTGCAAGACTTAGATTTGAACCCAGGACCATGTGAAATTAAAATGCAAAACTTAACGTATTGCACCACAGGAGAAGTTATATAAACTCTGGCTACATTCGTATTCATTGTAAGGTTCATACAGGCTCAAAATTTAAGAAAAAATAGTTATAACATGCAGAAACAGAAATCAATGTATGATATATACAGTACAATTTGTTAGTACAGAGGGAATATGCCTACAAAAGTCTGCAATCCAGATCAACATGCAATGTAGATTCACAGCAATGCATGGGTTTCTTAAAGCTGTTGTCCTCACATACTCCTCTGTAGCAAGCAGTAACAATCATTCAGCACACAAGCAAATTAAACAGGGAATGTGCATTTATATTGAAATAGTACAAGTTAGGTGTAACTTGGAAAATACTGCAATTACTCCTTACACAGGCCATTATGTTTCTTGTTTTCAAATATACAACACTGTCCTAACATGCTGTTTTCTTTAGTCAATCAGCAGTTATCTGACCAGTACTGTGGTACAGAGCATATATGAAAACTATTCTATATTATTGCCTTTACAATGTTGAAGGATATTAACTGAGAATATGTTATGCAGTTGGCAAATAAGTAAAGCCAGGTTAGCTAGCATAAACAAGCAATGACTGTTATTTTGGGTGTGTGTGTTGTTGCCATTATATCTTCCTTTACTTTTCCCAGGACCATCAGGAATTCACTGGGCAATGACTGCAGCAGTTTGTAAGTGAAATACTTATCTGTACTGTATATATATTCCCACATATCTACTAAAGTGTTCTCTCAGGCCTGCTGTATATGTTGCAGTACTGTCTGCATACCTGTCCTTTGCACATATGTTTGCTGAATGTCGAGATTTTTTACTCATATTTCTGGCCTGTATTTAAGATCATAGTAACTGGCTGGCAGATTATTGGCAAGTCATTAATGACTGCCTACATTAAAATGATATGACGCAGATCTCATGTTCGTATTGCATACCCTTCAGAAATGTCATGGTGAAGCAAAATGTGTTATTCTGTCAACTGGCTAGGTTTGTAGGAACATTATGCTAAATTTGTCCCTATTCTTGAGCCTTTGTCCACCCACTTTTTACGGCTTTGGCCACACTTATTACTCTAAGTGGTTGACAGGTTTAAATGTCTGTAATAGTAACAGCATAGTAGTGCATGTGTTAATGTTGTCCCATTTTTCTTCCTTTTATCACAGGTGAACATGGAAGAGGTTCTGTATCATCTGTGCCACCTGATGTCAGTGTCTTATCAGAGTCTGATGATGATGGTGGCCAAAGTGAGGCACAGTTGGGGGTTGTAGGGCTGAATCAGACACAGAAGTTGACATCCAGCACCCCCCTCAGGATACCCAGACACAGCCATGATGCCTATGAATACCCAGTACACTAAGATAACAGATATTGGACAGTTAGAGGTCAAGGACATAGACCAGGGAAGGATGGCTACCATGGCTTCAGTGCCTGTTGACACTGTCCATAGCCAATCTGTTGGTGAGGTACCACACAGGCAGACTGATGGTGGTGCTCATTGGAGGACTGTTGTTCCTCCACCACCTTTAGCAGGTGTCTCTTCATGTGTCACTCAATGCATGTATAGGGCCATAATGGAGGTGCAGGCATGTTTAGAACATCACTCCATAAGAATGCTCAGGGTTCTAGATGAGGCACAGTCTGACATCCATGACTGCATCCACAGTGTTGTTGATGTACTGAATTGGTTCAATGACATGTATGAATGGGATATATCTGTCTGTACTGTCTGTGATGGAACATCTGCTGAGAGGGGAATGTTGATCTTGTGTGCGTAGGTCAGCAAATACATCTGCAGCGAGCCAACATGGCCATGCCTGGACAACCTCCAGTAGTGGCAGTACATCCACTGTGCCATCAATGAGTGCGCTGTCAACACCCAGATGTAGGAGGCCATGGGGTCTTAGTCCTGGGCATTCCCATGAAGGGAGTATATCCAGTAGACATCAGATACCCTCAGGTTGTAGTACGCCATCTGACCTTGGATGTGGAGGTGCCAGTGCAACTCCTGGCAGAGCCAGTTCTTGTGGTCGGGGGTGAAGACAATGAGCTGTCAGCTCTACCATGCATGGCTTACAGCTGTCTAACATACAGACACATAAGGCTAGCACTGAACCTGGCTGTGTTCATGCAGACACTCACACACCAATGACACACTGAGAGTGCTACTGACACACACACGCACACTACATTTACATGTTCCATGTTGGCTGCTGCCCTTGCTGACTCACACACACACACACACACACACACACACACACACACACACACACACACACACACACACACACACACACACACACTCACCAACCTTTTGTGTCAGCTTAGGCCTCCTGCACCTCCACAAACCACCCTGTGCAAGTGATGATGACTGTGCCACATATCTGTTGTTGATCTTTTCGATTCAGGGATACTAAAGCTATGTGTCTGATGCACAGGGTGACTACCTACATTAATATGTAGTTTATATCTCCATTTGTGCTGTTGGCCTGATAATTGTATCTGTCAGTTATATTGTACTTAGCTATTTAGACAGTTGCTAGCATAATTCCTCTGCTTTCTAGCTGATACTTTTGTAAGGCTTGTGAGGTCAGTCAGTGAAATGTATCTCATCAATATATCTAACCATCTCTTTAAGGACTGTTTAATGCAAACTTATGTGTGCACACCCAAAGTCACCCCATGAAATTCTGAGATCTGGACTGTATGTCAGCACTGCAGACAAATCTCATCAGAACAGTAATACAGTACAATGTTTTTCTTTTTTTATGGAAATCACCATAAGTTCTGATGTTCATAGGCTGTGACAAGGATATTGGCCTGATGGTGTTTAGAAGTGTAGTCGATACATCACAATATAATATGCAATGGCAGATATAATGCATGGCCATGATGATTACAGAAAGGACTCCCATGTCCAGGAAAGAACCAGCAGTGATCCATGGCAGATAACACTTTTACATCAAGTCAGCCAGCCCATGCTTAAATGGGTTAATGGATGTGCTCTGCTTGACATGGACTGGAAGCCTACTGCATAGGACTGACAACCTTTCAGAGACGTATTTGTCTCTCCAGCATGTCCCATGTATGTAATACTGTACATTGAGGTCCCTGGAACAGGTGACTGTTGTCCCATATTACTTAAGGACGTGCAGCATCTTCATCCTATTGGTGCCAAAGACAGCCATGTGATGCATGCATATTCTGCTTCAGTGCTATATATATGATGCTGTATACAGTGACAGCTAATTCATTCTACCTACAGAACACACATGTTAGAGACCCTTTGATGTTTTATTACTCAGGAATGTCTGAGGACTGTCAACTTGCTGCAGGTGTCTGGGACAATACATATCAAAGGGAAGATTATATTCCTTAATAGGGCTGATGATGGATGAGTATAGGGGACTGATTAACATAAATTGTTCTCAATGTAATGCCTTTGCCAATCAGATGTAAGATGTAGAATGCCCTCCTCCCCATAGTACACACATGTTGCAGTCGACATGTGTTCCAAGGTATATTGATACAGAATTTGAGAATACTGTACTCTGGGTTATGCACAAGCCAGTGCATTTCTTTGTGCCGGTCCCAATCCCGGATAAATGGGGAGGGTTGCGTCAGGAAGGGTATCCGGCGTAAACATTCTGCCACATCACTTATGGTGCAAAAAATTCATATTTCCAAACCAGATCAGTCGAGGCCCTGGTTAACAATGACCGCCACCAGTACTGTTAGACAACAGGGTGCTGGTGGAAATTGGGCTACTGTTGGCCGAAGGAGAAGAGGAGGGCGAAGGCATGCCCAAAGGCAGGAAGAGAGGAGGAAGGTTAGGGGTGTAGCAGTAAGGGTAGGAACTTTGAATGTTGGCAGTATCACTGGTATAGGAAGAGAGCTAGCTGATATGATGGAGAGAAGGTTGATATATTGTGTGTGCAAGAGACCAGATGGAAGGGAAGTAAGGCCAGGTGTTTAGGAAATGGGTGAAAATTGTTCTATCATGGTGTGGATGGCAGGAGAAATGGGGTAGGGGTTATACTAAAGGAACAATATGCCAAGAGTGCTTTAGATGTGAAGATAGTGTCTGACAGAGTGATGTTTATGAAGCTTGAAATTGATGGTGTAATGATAGTGCATATACTCCACAAGTTGGGTGTGCCATGGATGAGAAAGAGAAATTTTGGAGTGAGTTGGATGAAGTCGTGGTGAGTGTACCCAAGAGTGAGAGACTAGTGATTGGAGCGGACTTTAATGGGCATGTTGGTGAAGTGAACAGAGGGGATGAGGAAGTGATGGATAGGTATGGTGTTAAGGAGAGGAATGCAGAAGGTCAGATGATTGTGGATTTTGCGAAAAGGATGGACATGGCTGTGGCGAATATGTATTTTAAGAAGAGGGAGGAGCATAGGGTGACGTACAAGAGTGGAGGAAGATGCACACAGGTGGATTATATCCTATGTAGGACGGCCAGTCTGAAGGAGATTGGAGACTGTAAAGTGGTGGCAGGGAAAAGTGTAGTTAAGCAGCATAGAATGGTGGTCTGTAGGATGACATTGGTGATCAAGAAGAGGAGGAGGAGGAGGAGTGTGAAAGCGGTGCCAAGGATTATATGGTGGAAGTTAAAAAAGGGTGATTGTGAAGTGGAGTTTAGGGAAGAGTTAAGATAGGCACTGGGAGGCAGTGGAGAGTTACCAAATAGCTGGGTAACTACAGCAGAACTAGTAAGGGAGATTGCTAGAAAGGTGCTTGGTGTGACATCTGGACAGAGGAAGGAGGACAAGGAGACCTGGTGGTGGAATGAGGAAGTACAAGAGAATATACAGAGGAAGAGGCTGGCGAAGAAGAAGTGGGATTGTCAAAGAGATGAAGAAAGTAGACATGAGTATAAGGAGATGAGGCGCATGGCAAAGAGAGAGGTGGTGAAAGCTAAGGCTAGGGCGTATGGAGAGTTGTATGAGAGATTGGACACTAAAGACGGAGAAAAGGACCTGTACCGATTGGCTAGACAGAGGGACAGAGCTGGGAAAGATGTGCAGCAAGTAAGGGTGATAAAGGATAGTGAGGGAAAGGTACTCACAAGAGAGGAGAGTGTGTTGAGTAGATGGAAAGAGTATTTTGAGAGGCTGATGAATGAAGACAATGAGAGAGAAGGTTGGATGATGTGGGGATAGTGAATCAGGAAGTGAAACAGATTAGCAAGGAGGAAGTAAGGACAGCTATGAAGAGGATGAAGAATGGAAAGGCTGTTGGCCCAGATGACATACCAATGGAATCATGGAGGTGCTTAGGAGAAATGGCAGTGGAATTTTTAACTAGATTGTTTAATGAAATTTTGGAAAGTCAGAGGATGCCTGAGGAGTGGAGAAAAAGTGTTTTGGTACCTATCTTTAAGAATAAGGGTGATGTGCAGAGCTGCAGTAACTACAGAGGGATAAAATTGATCAGTCACAGCTTGAAGTTATGAGAAAGAGTAGTAGAAGCTAGGTTAAGAAGGGAGGTGTTGATTAGTGATCAGCAGTATGGTTTCATGCCAGGAAAGAGCACTACAGATGCAATGTTTGCTCTGAGAGTGTTATTGGAGAAATACAGAGAAGGTCAGAAGGAGTTGCATTGTGTCTTTGTAGACTTGGAGAAAGCATATGACAGGGTGCCTAGAGAAGAGTTGTGGTATTGTATGAGGAAGTCGGGAGTGGCAGAGAAGTATGTAAGAGTGGTACAGGATATGTACAAGGGTAGTGTGACAGTGGTGAGGACTGCAGTGGGAGTGATAGATCCATTTAAGGTGGAGGTGGGATTACATCAAGGATCAGCTCTGAGTCATTTCTTATTTGCAGTGGTGATGGACAAGTTGACAGATGAGATCAGACAGGAGGCCCCGTGGACTATGATGTTTGCAGATGACATTGTGATCTGTAGTTAGAGTAGGAATCAGGTTGAAGAGACTCTGGAGAGGTGGAGATATGCTCTAGAGAGCAGAGGAATGAAGGTCAGCAGGGCTAAGACAGAATATATGTGTGTAAATGAGAGGGAGGGTAGAGGAATGGTGAGGATGCAGGGAGTAGAGTTGGTAAAGGTGGACGAGTTTAAGTACTTGGGATCATCAGTTCAGAGTAATGGTGAGTGTGGAAGAGAGGTAAAGAAGAGAGTACAGGCAGGGTGGAATGGGTGGAGAAGAGTGTCAGGAGTGGTTTGTGACAGACGGGTACCAGTAAGAGTGAAAGGGAAGGTTTACAAGAGGGTAGTGAGACCAGCTATGTTATATGGTTTGGAGACAGTGGCAATGACAAAAAGGCAGGAATCAGAGCTGGATGTGGCAGAGTTAAAGATGTTAAGATTTGCACTCGGTGTGATTAGGATGGATAGGATTAGGAATCAGTATATTAAAGGGTCAGCTCATGTTGGACAGTTTGGAGACAAAACAAGAGAGACGAGATTGCATTGGTTTGGACATGTGCTGAGGAGGGATGATGGGTATATTGGGAAAAAGATGCTAAGAATGGAGCTGCCAGGTAAAAGGAAAAGAGGAAGGCCTAAGATAAGTTTTATGGATGTGGTGAGAGAGGACATGCAGGCGGTTGGTGTGACAGAGCAAGATGCAGAGGATAGGAAGAAATGGAAAGAGATGATCCCCTGTGGCAACCCCTAACGGGAAAAGCCGAAAGATGACGATGAGTAACATTTATTACGACAGGGTATGGTGATGCATGTTTGTGTAGTTGTTATAACACCAATGGCTTTGTCAGCAGTCATAAGTGACACAAAGATGTTTTGCCACACATCCTCTGTTTAGTTTTGGACTTTTGAGAAGTAAATGGCAGACAAGAGGTGAGACAGCACTGACACATCTGTTACCACACAGGTGACACTTCTGCTGCTTGTGGTGAAGTTTCCCACTTTGACTGAGTGTTGTTGGTCTGTGATCCCATTTGCAACCCACCTAATAACACAAGATGTGATATTCACCTTGGTTAGTTACTCACTGAGACCGAATGTTGGATTGTGTTGACGGACTTGGTAAAGTCAAGATAGGAGTGCACAGCTTTCTCTATGTCTCTGCAAACAGTCTTGAATTCCCACAGGTTTTGCAGGCACAAGCTACCCTTGAGAACATCTAACTAGAACAGATCTACTGTTTGGAGGTCACCTATATCCTTTTGTCTGAGATGCATGCAAATTATTTCCATTGCCTTACAGCAGAGGTTGAATACAGTTATAGGACTATAATTCCAGTTGCATGTTGTCTAACCTCCATTGCATGGGTGGGAAATGATCATTGTATTCCATTCAGTGTGGATGACAACAGTACTCAGAATGTGGTTGAATATGGTGCCTAATGTAGTTGCTCACTGTTGCAGTACATAAAGAATACAGACCAGAATGTCGTCTGGTCTCATGGAGACTGTGCTCCTAGTCATGGAGAGAGCAGTGATAACTTGTTCTTTGTAGATACCACAGTTTGGAGGTGATGATGCGCAAGTGTAGCAAGCTTGGTGTTTGGAGGGGTCACTTTTCATCCATCTGTGTCTGCTAGCATGTTTGGAATTTACAGTGGGTCAGTATGTGCAATACCATCCAGAATTAGTTCAAAATACATCCGAGTGATCTATATCAGTTTGCAAATGTAAATGAAGACAGGCTTACAATTATCCCACAATATGTGTCATAAATTATTAACATAATTGCTATATGAGGGTTTTTCAAGGTGTCTTATTTGTTTGGGTACATTGAGGGGAGTGGCTTTCAAGGACTGTTTTCTACATGTTGCATTTGTAAACAGCAGTTTCTTTCACTTACTGTAGAATGTATTAATGACAGACATCCACCAGTATGGACTGTATTTTCTAGTGGATCTGTCTTATCAGGCACAGCTGTGTGTATACATTTCTGTAGATGTGTAGACCAGGGCAAGCTGTCAATCTCCTCTGTGGAAACCTGAGCTTGGAAGTTGATTATACCATCCCTTAGGAGGTTGTAGTTACCTTGGATAATGTTTTTGAACCAGACACCTCCTTTTATGGTCGGATTAACAGTGCAGGCACTACACATGTGCCAGTACATTGTTAACTCATATTGCTGAGGAACAGGTCTGACATATCACAGATCCTTGTGGGGTGGTGCACTATTTTTCCATAGCATTTCAGTTTGCAAAATCCAGGTAAGTTTGTGCAAGTGAGTTTGTCCTCCTAAAATTATCCAGATGAGGCATTATCTGCACTAGTCAAAAAAATCAATTCAACTAGGCTAGCAGGGGAAACAGAGGGAAAATAATAGGTGATGATGGGAGGTTTGAGCCTGGTATCTGCATACAGAATGTTAAAAGGAGGGGTATATGTGATCTGAGCAGTATTTTCAGGGAGTGACCTATGGTATGTACATCAGAAAATCCTTCATAAGGTGGATCTACAGTCCAGTAATTGATAGGTAAGTGGTTTAATTGCTGCTTGTTATGGAACAGGCATGACAGCTAGTTAGAGCTGTTGAGGATCTGCTCTGCTACATAGCAGCAGGCGATTGTATGGAAAATAAGTGTATTGGCATTTTTGTATGTATGAGGGCAAAGTGTTAAGGCCTCTGCACAGAGTGTGTAATACAAGGAAACACTGTTAAAGTTCAAACTGAGTCCAGAATCACTAACCTTCAAATAGATACTCCTACTGTACACTCCTGCCACAAGTGTACAGGTGGGATTTTTCCAAAAACAGATGTCATTCTAATCCTCTTATTCTTTTGTCTACTACCATCAGGGGTCACCACAGCATATCATCTGCTTCCAATTTCTCCTTTCCTCTGCATCTTGCTCTGTCACACCAACCACCCCGGTCAACTTATCTGTAAAACGTATCTAAGGCCTTTCTCTTTTCCTCTTACGTGCCAGCTCCAGCCTTAGTATCCATTTCCTAATATACCCAGCATCACTCCTAAGCACATGTCCAAAGCTACACAATCTCACCTCTCTGGCTTTGTCTCCAAGCCTTACAACCTGAGCTGACACTCTAATATACTGATTACTAATCCTGTCCATCCTCAGCACACCCAATGCAAATCCTAAAATCTGAAACTCTGCCAGCTCCTGTTATGACTCCTGTCTTTTTGTCAGTATTGGGTCTATATAATAACAATGAAACACCATCTCTTCGAACACCTAAACATTGACACCTAATGAGTGAAATCCGAAATGCACGAGAAAAAATTCACTTCGCCTACCAACAGGAAAATAAAACTTTCAAACCCTAACCAAGTGGGGGGCTTCATCCCCCACACCCCCCAATGTGGGGTGATGTGCCCCCCACACCCCCCTAACTAAATATATCAACTCTGAGATCACTCTACATTGGAGAAAAGGGCAAATTCCCAATAACAGCCAAGCAAATTTTTTCCTGTGAAAAAATTCGAGGAAGTGGCCACTCATGCTTTTTGGATTTCACTGATTAGGTGTCGATGTTTAGATGTTCAAAGAGATGGTGTTTTGAGGTAATGATATAGACCCATCAGTGCCACTGTGTCCAACCCATATAACATAGCTGTTCTCAGTACAATCTTGTAGACCTTCCCTTTCAGTGTTATTGGTACCCATCTGTCAGAAATCACTCCGGACACTCTTTTACACACACTCTACTCTGCATGCACTGTCTTCTTCACCATTCTTCCACACTCACAGATACTCTGAACTGATGATTCCAAGTATTTCAAATCATACACCTTCACCAACTCTACTTCCAGCAGTGTCACTATTCTTCTATCTACCCTCTCATTCACACACGTATATTCTGTCTTAGTCTTTATGCCCTTCATTACTCTCTTCTCTAGAACATATCTCCACCTCTCCAGGGTCTCCTAAACCTGTGTCCTACTCTCATTACAGATCACAATGTCATTCGCAAACATCATAGTTCATGGAGATTCCTGTGTGACCTCATGTGGCAACCTGTCCATCACCATTGCAAAGGGATATCATGAAATTTGTGCATACAGTAAAAGGAATGTCACTGTCTATCTTATATTAGATGAGGTGACATCTACCTGTCTGCCAGGCCAGTCTGTGCCCATGGCATGTTGTGATGAATACATATGCAATAATCTGATATAGCTGATGACATCAAAGGTGTCTCTTGAAGACAAAAGAAGTGTCCCATAGGCTGCTATAAAATGTCCATCAACACAGACACAGCAAGTTGACTGCAGTGAGATTAGTACCTCTACCTATCCAAGTTGTACAGACCAGAGAACATAGTACTTAACACATATTCCACAGCACAAGTCTGTTTACAGTAGGACTGCAGGTGTTCTTACAGTAGATGATATCAGCAGGCCCTGTGGGGGACAAGAGGTTGTAGGGCTGCTATAAATAGATGATATTGCAAGCAAAAAAACACTGCAAACCCATGCCATTTGACAAGCCAGTGCTGGACGCATACACTCCAACTCTTCTTTATGGAGACATACACACACCAAGTTAACTACAGTGAGATTAGAACCCAACCTATCTAAGGTGTACAGACTAGGAAACACAGAACTTAAATAATGCACACACTCTGGTATAAGTCTGACATTAATAGGACTGCAGGAGTTCTTATAGTAGATGACATCAGCGGGCCCTGTTGGGGGACAAGAGGTTGCAGGGCTGCTAGAAATGGATAATTCTGCAAGCACAAAAACACTGCAGAACTATGCCATTGGAGATTTCAGTTTGGTATGCACACTTCTACTCTCTGTTATGGGCACATGCACACCATACTGCAGTGAGAACCAAACCCCTACCTATCTAAGATGCACAGACTAGACAACACACAGTAGTTAACGCATGCAACATAGCACAAGTCTGGTTTGAACTTGACTCCAGGTGAACTTATAGTAGATGACATCATCAAAGGATGTAGGGAACACAAGCTTGGAAGCCCTGCATAGGCACATCGCTCCTTAGTGTCATCTGAGGCTAGTACGCTAACAGTAATATACTGTTTAGAAGCCATAGCTGGGTAACAACACAAATTCCTTATTGAGAATATTTGGATGTTTGACTTTGGCAGTGCAAGTCTGTGAGCACAACTATATGGCCGTGTCCATTAGGGAGCACACAGCATTTTATATTACACCTTTGTTTTGTGTTAGATGTATGTGTTGTAGAATTACGGAGATCCTATGGTCGCAATGACTGTTGTTGAGGGTGGTTGTGAGGAAACACATGGATGGTTATTAAGTTTCTGTACAGAGAGATATACTGTGCCCTCACTTTGCAATGTTTCCACATGTAGTCTTAGGTCACACAAAGCATCTGGGAAATACAGAACAGTAAAACCACAGAACTATGTTATGTGATGTAATAGCATATCTCTCAACCCTTACAGCAAGAAATCTAGACAAAGCCATAATTAATGTAGGAATAAAGTAGCAAAAATAGCGTCAATGTTTAAATATTACCCTTACAAAATTAGAATGTTGATGGAATAACAGCTTTTGGATTAGCATGACGGCTATGACATCCATAAATCAAATGTATGCCATTATTTTCTCACTTCATTCTCAATGATTTAACAATAATTTTGTAGAAACCAGCATTTTATGAGGAATAGACTACATATATGATGTAAAAATATGGACATTCTTCAGAAATCTCAACATTTGAGAGCTATGATAAGCATAGCAAAAATGCAATGCTTATTGCGCTAAGTGTACATGCATGCACATTTCCCCTCTTTTACCTCTTTGCTCATAGGTAAGCAGTGCATAAGTGCAAGGCACATTGCTAACATCCAGTCTTCCTGTTATGTAATGTATATGTCCTGCTGCAGCCCACTCCTATCACTACTCCAAGCTGTGATTTCCAAATTGCTACGGGCAATAATTGAATGTATCCGGTGTCTGCTATTGCCAGTCTGACATAACTCTTATCTACTTATTTCCATTTTCTGCAGTTTTGTGCATCACACAAAATATTTAAGCATTATTAAAACTGTTTTCAGCATATAATGCATAGGGCAAATGTGTACTAAAAATATAATGATGAAAACATTATGGGATACAGAATCACAGTCTGTAAAAAAACACTAACTATTGCAAAAACACCTCTAAAACTTCAACTTACATCAGGATTTGAACCCTCAACACCATTAAAGCTTCATCAAACAGGATGGCTGCCTTAGTCCTTTTGGCCATAAAAGCAGCTTTCCAGAACTTGGGTCATTTCTCACACAGCCACCTTCATAAAAGTGTACACTGCTATCACACCATGAACTGTATATTGCACAGGTACATCTCTGAATTATATTTTGACAATAGAACAGTTAGCAGGCACAACTCCTGTCATAATTATGATTACAAATATACCTCTCTCTGTCTTACAGTCCTGTTTTTGTGGGTGGGGGAAACACAGTTACTGTTAGGATGCAAATTAGTCTGAGTTCAGAAACTGTAATGGACTAGACTCACTTCTTAACTTCTCTCTTGCATGAGTATTTAGAATTTAGCTATGGTTGGACTGTGTGAGTATTTCATGCCTGATGCATAATAAATACATATGGTAGCATTGTAGTAATATAAGAGTGTGTGCTCACATGTTAAGCTAAGGTATCTATAAAAGTACCACTATACATTTTCATACTGTAACAAAGTAAAACATACAAACATATGTCATAATAGTCTTCAACACTACAGTGTAGGTTTAGGTCTTACCTTGCAAATGCAGCAATTGACACAGCATTAGTCCAGGACTGACTCTGTCTGATGTAAGCAGTACACAGACAATACATGTATAGATAAAGGTTGTGTGAGTTGCCTGGCATCAATTCTAATATATGTATGTGAGTAGGAGGAAGGTATTAGACCCTAGGTGCCTAGATAGCCAGTGAATAAGCTATGCATTGTCTCTTAGCCAAAGCAAGGCATACTGAGCATACCTACGTCTACATAGGAGGCAGCAGCTGGGGGGTTCCTCCTCCGAGTCCTCCTATGACTGTGGCTGTGCTGACCTAGATGTTAGTCAGGGGATGTGTGCCCCTTTCCCTTGTTGATCCTGCTACAGCTGTTTCCACAGGATCAGACTGTGGAGCATAGCATACTGTGAATATTTTTGTACATGTGCGTGGAGTATACTGCAAGGCTCCACTAGATATATCTAGGCACCAAATCAGTGACTTTAGAAGCCCAAACACTTGCTCTATGATGTTACCAGTTTGGGCGTTTGCCTGATTATGGTTTTCTTCCGTGGGTATGTGTGCATTTCTGATGGGTGTCATCATCCATGGTTCCAGGGTGTAGCCAGCATCCCCCAGTAAACGGCCCTGTGGGATGTCCCCCAGCAAACATCTGTTATAGCTGTGATGTGTAAACAAGGAGGCACAGGATTCAATTAAGATAGTGTACAAACGGGGCAGAAATTTAAAGGATCTGTTAGAAAAACAGTCCCATAACCCCTTCAGAGTAGGAAGGATGTCCAAATGTGAAAATTTTAATTTTTGTAAATTTATTGACATTACAAATTCCTTTTCGATACATGGTCAGAAATATAGACTAAAGGAAAGGTTTGATTGCAATTATAAAGGTATAGTTTATTGAGCCAGATGTATGCATTGCCCTGCATTTTATGTAGGGAAAACGGAGCGTAGACTCTGTGATAGGGTGTATGAGCACTTGTATGCAATTAGTCTCAACAAGCCTGATAACGCTTTGGCTAAACACATTAATTTGAATTCAGATCACAAGTTCAAATTTTTGGTGATTGAAAAAGTCGGGGGTAACAATAGAGGAGGTCCCTTAACATTCAAACTTGAAGAATTACAACTTATATGGCAAATCAAGCTTGACGCAAGTAACGTTCCAGGCTTGAATTAAACTAATTCTATTAGCAGTGTTTTAAAATTGAAGAGCTTACAGAGGTAAAGGAACCATCCTGACTTGGTTTTCATTATTGAAAGTTCCCTCATGTTTTGTATTCTTCTTTTTTTCTTATATATATTTCATCTTATATATTTTATTTACACGTCAAGTTAATTTGTTCTGTTTTTATGTGGTTATTTGACCTTGTTCTTAAAGATCAACTATAAGTAATGTATTTTATAAGATTAGATTCTCCTTGTGAGGAAACACATGGATGGCTATTAAGTTTCTGTACAGAGAGATATACTGTGCCCTCACTTTGCAATGTTTCCACATGTAGTCTTAGGTCACACAAAGCATCATTTTTATGATAGTGTACCTTTAAACAGTTAAAGATTTGATTGTCTTGTGGTGTTTGGTGTCTGCAACTATTTAAATGTTTTAGTAACTTGGTTTTATCACTTCTGAAGAAGTCTGCATTGATAGCAGATGAAAAGCTCTTTAAGTGACGTTTGTTTTGAATTTATTAAACCTCTGTGTGGAGGCTGCTGTGGCTGGGACTTGTCTTCTCT
The DNA here is from genome assembly GCF_019279795.1 of Protopterus annectens. NCBI lineage: Eukaryota > Metazoa > Chordata > Ceratodontiformes > Protopteridae > Protopterus > Protopterus annectens. The sequence continues at coordinate 880,627,696 of NC_056726.1, forward strand.
GTTTAAAAAGTTTTTTGTGCCTCCTTGTTTACATAGTTGGTATGGCGTCTGGTCCCTCTCGCAGTCAGAGCCTTTTTACACAGGAAGGGTCTAATAATGGTGGTATAGATACTGTTACAGAATCTGGTTATACAACTACAGATGGAAATGTTTGCTTCTTGAACAATGATGCTTTTTTACTTCTTACAACAAAACTCGAGTCTCTGTGTTCGAGGCTCGACCAGTTAGACCAGAACCAGTGGACACTACAACTCATTGTTTCTGGTTAATTACGCTTGCCGCATACTCCGCATTTGCAGCGGTTAGTTTCCTCAAACCAAGTGGAAACCAAGAAAGAAAATGGTAACCATCGTATTACACCTTATAGTGTACAGGGTGCTGAGAATGTGCTGTCAACTGGGTAGTTGGCACAGCAGGGAGCTGTTGACGACAGCGAACAACCGGTTGCATTCTTCCCACCTCCAATACAGAATCTAATTGAGGGAATCGATGGGCAGCCAAGTTTGGTGGTGAACCAGCCACCTAACCAGCTACTACTGGAGCCTCCTCAGGTAACCACTGATGCTGAAATGAATCAGAACTCTAATCTACCTACTAGTCTGCAGGAAAATGCCACAGACATACCAAATAGGATTAGTGACATACCGGTGTTGTCATCTTGGATCTCAGATAAATTCTTCTCTAAACCAGATCAATGGCGTCTTGATAGTACTCAATCAACGGGAGGTAATTATGAATCTAATACCTCTAGTATTGTCAATAACCTTAAAACTTTGGATGTTTATTTACTTAAACTAATGAAAACGCGACTAGAAATAGTGTATTTTAAAGAAAACCTAGCACGGAAAATCATCCCTAAGGGCCTGTGCAGAACCCAATACCCTACGGGCCTCATGAAGGACTCTCCTTTTTTGCTGAGCTCATCCAAATGTATGATAGACAAGGGTTTGAACTCATGGAATTGATGATAAAACATTATTCTTTACTAGTTAAAGACATAACAGTTGCAGTGGTTGATTTGGATAAAAAAGTGCTCAATGACTTGGAGTTTTCTAGGTACAAATATGAATATAGCAGAATATTCTCCAGCATTGAGCAGCATATGGGTAAACTTGAAAACAATAAAAATAAAAAGCTTAAACGTGACAGTAAGGCCTACAGGCAAGGTATAGTATACCCGCCACCTCCTCCTGCACAAGTATGGCAGCCTGGTAACAATTTCAGTTCGCACCAGGAGTTACAACTGAATAGTCAACAGGTTCCCTTAGATAGTAATACCATAATTAATATTACGGACCAGTCAACTGCCAACAATGATTTAGGAGCTTTGGGTGTCTTTACACCCGAAGTAAGAAGAAGTGAGAGACTCCAAAAGGGCCCACGTGTCGTTTATAACTACAATAATAGACAGCAGGTTCATAACAATATTACGGACCAACAGGTTTTTCGGCAAGTCAATCAAGCAGGGGCCAGACCCAAACAACAACAGAAGAACCAGTTTGTGAACAGGGGCAACTTCAGAACCAACAAGAAATTTCAGTAATGAATATGGAAGATTCCCCGGGTGAGGAAGATATTTCCTCAATGGAGGTTTCATCCAAATGTTTCCCCTGTGGCACTGTTCCGAGCTCTATCCTTAATGTTTTGGGACTCAATGATGTTGATTTGGAGTTTTTACCTAACTGTTCTGAATATGAAACTAATTCAACATTATATACAACTGGTCCAAATATTGTTTATAATAAGGATGATGATTTCAAAGTGTTCAATTTTTCTTCTAGTGTAATTTCTTGTGAGTTAGTGAATTTTTTGGCTAAAGGTTATACATATGTACCACAACAGCGGTTCAATTTGGCTAAAACTATTATTGATTTAAAATTATTTATAAGGGAATTAAATTTCCAGATCTTGTTTGGTAATAATGTTAGTTTGGAAGCATCACATGTGTTTCGTACACCCAGTACATACAATCCCCCTCTCCACCCAGTCTTACAGACGTTTGAGACATTATTCAAATTGGATATAAGGCATATGGTCAAATTTAAACCACCAACAAATGTGGACCCAAATACTACTAGCACAGAGCGTGACTTTATAGAATATATCCACTCGCAGGATGTCCGAGTCTGTAAACCTGACAAAGGTGGCGGTTTGATTTTTGACAACAGTGATTATATGGACGGGGTTCCCCAGCCTATGCCTGTGCAAAAGTGGTAGACACAATGTTACAGAAATATGTTGCATTGGAGGAACAAATTTGTAAAGATTCCTGGTCCTTTCTAGCTAAAATAAATACTATAGATTATGCTGAAAGTGACAACTTTTTGACAACTGACGTCAAAGATTGATATACTTGTATTCCTCACCAAATATGCACAGAATGGGTAGCGTTTATTATGTTAAAGCATAACGCTCCAAATGGAGACGTCTCTTTAGTGATGGAGCTTCTTGACCTAGTTCTGAGTAATAATTTCTTTCTATTTAACAACCAATTTTACCTACAAAAAGTGGGGTTAGCAATGGGCTCCCCTTGTGGAGCCAGCTTGGCTAATTTGGTCATGACCTACTGGGAGTCCGAATTTGTCTTTAAAAATGCTCATGTTTCTAACGTTCTAGCTTACTATACCAGATTTTTGGACGACATATTTGTTCTACTAAAAGATGATGAAAAAATGGGTGCAGACTTGTTAGAAACCTTCAATAAGACAATGGATTTTTTACAGTTTACTTCTAATTTTAGCACAGACTCTATAGCCTATTTAGATATCTGGCTTACTAAGAATAGAGCATTGAACTGTTATACAGCTAAAATATTTAGAAAAAAGACATTCAAATACATTTCTGCATTTCACTAGCTGTCACCTTTTTTATCAAAAGAGGGCAGTTATTAAGGGACAGCTAGTTAGGGCCTCACGCATTATTTCTATCAATGGTGACTTCTATGATGAATGTTTGTTTCTGAAAAAATTGTTTCTGCACCGGGGGTACCCTGAGCCTTTGTTGGAAGCTCTTATTGACAAAGTCACTAGTAAGAGAGGAAACAGAGTCTTCAAGCCCATATTGGCTCCTAAGATCTTGGACAGGTTAGTGTACTAAATTTTGAAACCATGGAACCATCTTAACATGGCTTAACAGGGTCACATAGGACACAATCACCTTGTAGTGGTTTTACAACCACATTTTGTACACATAGCCCCTTTTGTGTAAAAATAATAAAGAAAAGCTGGCAAATTTTTAGATGTAATCAGATCTTACTTGATAAGTTTGGGGATTCACCTAACATAGTGTACTAACATAGTGTACAAACGGGGCAGAAATTTAAAGGATCTGTTAGAAAAACAACCCCATAACCCCTTCAGAGTAGGAAGGATGTCCAAATGTGAAAATTGTAATTTTTGTAAATTTATTGACATTACAAATTCCTTTTCGATACATGGTCAGAAATATAGACTAAAGGAAAGGTTTGATTGCAATTCTAGAGGTATAGTTTATTTAGCTAGATGTATGCATTACCCTGCATTTTATGTAGGGAAAATGGAGCGTAGACTCCGTGATAGGGTGTACGAGCACTTGTATGCAATTAGTCGCAACAAGCCTGATAATGCTTTGGCTAAACACATTAATTTGAATTCAGATCACAAGTTCAAATTTTTGGTAATTGATAAAGTCGGGGGTAACAATAGAGGAGGTCCCTTAACATTCAAACTTGAAGAGTTAGAACTTATATGGCAAATCAAGCTTGACGCAAGTAACGTTCCAGGCGTGAATGAAACTAATTCTATTAGCAGTGTTTTAAAATTGAAGAGCTTACAGAGGTAAAGGAACCATCCTGACTTGGTTTTCATTATTGAAAATTCCCTCATGTTTTGTATTCTTCTTTTTTTCTTATATATATATTTCATCTTATATATTTTATCTTACACGTCAAGTTAATTTGTTCTGTTTTTATGTGGCTATTTGACCTTGTTCTTAAAGATCAACTATAAGTAATGTATTTTGTAAGATTAGATTCTTCTTCATTTATTTTTATGATAGTGTACCTTTAAACAGTTAAAGATTTGATTGTCTCGTGGTGTTTGGTGTCTGCAACTATTTAAATGTTTTAGTAACTTGGTTTTATCACTTCTGAAGAAGTCTGCATTGGTAGCAGACGAAAAGCGCTTTAAGTGACGTTTGTTTCGAGTTTATTAAACCTCTGTGTGGAAGCTGCTGTGTCTGAGACTTGTCATAGCTGTGATGTGTGCCAGATATGGGAGTTGTGATAACTGCCAGAGTTGCCAGCACACACATTCAATGCCAAGGGGTTATCTTGAATGTGTGTGCTGGCAACTCAGTCATGATAATTGCCAGAGTTGCCAGCACATACATTCAAGATAATCCCCTGGGCATTGCACGCGACTTGGCTGTTGATGGAGTGGTATCCCTTAAGGTTAATGTAGATTCTACCCTGCTCACCATTTGGTGCCTTGATGTGTACATGAGTGCAATCTATAGCACCCAGTACTTTAGGGCAGTGTGCTACATGATAGAAGTTTGCATATTGATGGTCCTCTTCTCAGCAGTAAGGGGAAAATATATGTGTTTACTGGCATGTATAAGCATAGCATCCATGAACTGATGGAGGATCCTGGATGATGATGCCTGTGACACACACATCACGTCCCAAGATGGTCTTTAAAAAGTACCTGTGGGTAATATTCTAAGGGCTACACATATCTTAGTTTCTACTGGGATGGGTTCCTCTTGGTTGGCTTTGGCTCTGAGTTGAGGCCAGCAGAGCCCGCACAGTTCTTGTAATGTGTCCCTGTCCACCCTGTAGTGCTCTACAATCTCGAGCTCATGTAGCACCTGGAAAGTAACCCTGAGCCTGAAAACTCTTCTCCTTCTCGGCGTAGGCCTATTGTCATCAGCACCAACAGCATTGACTTCAGCCTCGAGCACATACAGATGTAGAATATCTGCAGCAATCCCTAGCATTATGTCAGTTAAAAGTTGCATGTCTCTACTCCAATGTTGTTGAGGTATCAAGGAAAAATCAGAATGTAGGCTGTGTGCATACTTTGTATATTTATTGAGTAGGACAACCATGTGGTATTGGCCTGCTTAGGATATAATTAACTGGATTTAAAACTCCTGCTGCTGTGCACAGTACTGCACTCTGCACACCAATGTGCAGCAGAGTGCAACTGTGCATAATGAAAGTAAAGCATGTGCAAATTCATATAATTTCATCCCTAATGTCATGATGTGTACAGAATATGCTAATTACTGATAATGGCATTTCATTTCTGTGACCTACAATGTCAGCACAGCATGATAAAATTTGACATACCCTGTAGTTGAACTCAATACTATCAAGACCCCAGTCCAATACCTAACAGCTATGACAACAGGATTACTCAAGCAAAGACTTCTAACTAGAGGGAATTAGTAGAGTACAGCCCCACTTACTGGGTTTGCATTTTGCCCAGACATTCTCATCAATATTGATCGAATGCATCCGGTTTCTATTTTTGAATGTCTAGCTCATGTCTGGTATGCGGGTGGACTGCACTTACAAATAAGGATTGCATAATCATTGCTGTTTGCATGAAGCAACACACTGTGCACACACATGCAAAATACCCAATAAAATAACAACAAAATTACCTGACACATGCCCCTGATGTCATTAACAGCCATGAGAATCATAAACACTGTGTAGGAGCTTACAAGGAATGAACAGCCATACATGGTCCCTGTTTTTTGTAATTCAACAAATCCACTGCTTTTTTGCATCATTTGTATAATAACCATGCTGACAGCCTGGAAACTATACATATAGTAGCCGTGTAAGCTGGACAATAGCACAGAAGCACAGAGTTAAAGACACAGTGTGGGGTATTACTGCACCTGTTGTGGCAATACATCATGCCCATCTTTTAAATTACATTTCTATTATTCCTTATCAAATGTTTTGTGCATAGTGGTGCACTGTACAAAACAGTGTTATAATGAAGATTATAAATATTATAGTGATCTACACACCACCCTGATTCTTTTGGACATCTTCAGCCATTAAATGCATGTTTTTAACTTTTCATGGGCATTCTGTCCATATTTCATGACTTGTACATCCCCTTACTTCTGTGCAGGCTCCTGTACGTGGAAAATTTCCACGTTCACTTCCAACAAGGACACGGAGCCTACACGATTGTGTGTTGGGTTGTTGGGTCACTCCACTGTGTTGCATCGGTTCATTAGCATAACATTTAGCTATTTATACTGAAATTTGCATCCCATAAAACTTTCCATCGATGCAAGTGAATGCACTTGATTGCACTCTGCTACACAGACTTTACTGAATCTAAAACTCACTGCGCTCATGTTCGTATCACGCTGAGATGTGAACATGGAAAAAATGTCCATGTAAGCTTTATTGAATTTGAAGCATTATGTGAATGAAATGTGCAGATTGGTGCAGTAGAACATGCCATATGACAGGCAGTGTTATTAGTAGGTTAAAGAGAGTGTGGTGTATCTCACATTAGATTGGTTGGATGAGAGGCAGTGAGATTTGTCAGATGAGTCAAGGTGTGCCTTTAGTTAAGTCTTAAATTTAGCATAATGGTGAAGAGTGATGTTAATAAAGTTAACTGCTGATCAAAGAAAATGCAAGTCTGCTGCACAGACTGAAATACATACTTAACTATCATAGAAATAGGTAAAAACTGGCATATAAGATTTATCAATTACCACTGACAGACCTTACTATGCCCCACCAATCTAAGGAGATGAGGAGCTCTTTTGTTCCCTCAGTCAGCATTAACTCACAGCAAAGCTTACCTGGAGCAGATATGGGTGTTCTCTGTCTTCCCGCAGTTTGATCCACATTACATTGTGTCACATAGTCACAGGGTATCTTGCACCTTAGAGACAGAACCACATGCTGTTGCATATTTCAGAATCCAGCCATATCAACTTCTCATCTGTCAGAAAACTTGATGAATGATAATATATTATTGTACACACGATAGCAGTGTCTCAAAATCATGCATACTCATCACTGCTGATATTAGCAAGACAGTCATCATATGACTGTGTCTCCTCAAGTTACTCTGCAATTTAAAGACAGCAACTAGTTGCACATTCACTGCCTCTCACATGCATCTTTCACTAGTGGAAGCATAAAGTGTGCATCCATGCAAAAAAAGCAGAGTCTTGATGTAGTTGTCCACAAAACCACAAAAGTAAGTCTGTTACTGCATGTCAGTTTATATATATATATATATATATATATATATATATATATATATATATATATATATATGTTATAGACGCACACACACACACACACACACACACACACACACATATATATATATATATATATATATATATATATATATAAATATATATATATATATATATATATATATATATATATATATATATATATATATAAAATATGAGTCTACTACGGTTGATTGAAAACTCACTTGACTGAAAATGAAATTACTAGAACCACTGAAAGCTCACTTCACTGAAAACTCATTTCATTGAAAGTTATAAATGGCCTTTTCCCCCTCTGTAGTGCGACTTTGGAGTTAGTATATAAACTAAGGGGGGTGTGGGGGCACAGCCCCCCACATTCGAGGGGTGTAGGGGGTGTAGCCCCCCACATATTATAAACATTTCAAACTATACACAGTGATACTTACAAGTGCAATAAATAACTATTTCCAAAAGAGAATATATAACCAAGATATGTGGGGGGCTTCGCCCTCCACACCCCCCAATGTGGGTGGGGCTGTGCCCCCTTCACCCCCCCCTTACTTTATATACTAACTCCAGGGTCACAATACAGTGGGAAAAAGGCCATTTATGACTTTCAACAAAATGAGTTTCAGTGAAGTGAGTTTTCAGTGAAGTGAGCTTTCGGTGAAGTGGTCCTAGTAATTTCATTTTCAATCAAGTGAGTTTTCAATCAACTGTAGTAGACCCATAATATATATATATGGGTCTACCTGAAAATGCTGAAAGTTCTAAATGCTGACGACGAGAACACTGACACCGGAAGATCGACAATGGAGAAAACTGACAGTTGAGAATCCCGACGCTGAGAACACCGACATGTTAAGGTAAGTGTGCGATAGGGAAGGACGTTAGGATCAGGGTGTGGGTAAGGTAAGTGTGCGATAGTGACAGACTTGAGGGTTAGGGGCAGATTAAGTGAGTAAGGGTTAGGGTGCAGGTAAGGTAAGTGTGTGATAGTGACAGAGTTAAGGGCTAGGGGCGGATTAAGTGAGTTAGGGTTAGGTGCGAGTAAGGTAAGTGTGCGATAGTGATGGTCCTTAGGGTTAGGGTTGGGGTTAAGGTTAGTGCATAGATAGTAGTGCATGTAAGGTTTAGTGTAGGTTTGAAGGTTTTTGGTGTGCTCGTGTTGTGTGTGTGTTTTTCGGGAAAGGTATTTGTTTTGTTGATTGTCGGGATTGTGGTTTGTCGGGCATGTGAAGTTTCGTGTTTTTGAACTTTCTTTTTTTTTCGGTTTTGTCGTGTTATTTCGTTGTCGGTGTTTTGGCATGTCAGTGTTATCAGGTAGACCCATATATATATATATATATATATATATATATATATATATATATATATATATATTTTTTTTTTTTTTTTCAGTTTGTGGGTCTTTTAATCTAATTAAATGTGAAATGTGCATCTATTTATTGTAGCACATAGGATACATATTTGATGCACCAGTATGGCACCCATCAAACTGGTAGATGTGGACCATCTGACTGTGAGTCCTTCTCAGTTGTGAAAAGACATTGGAATCAGTGTAACTGATATAGATGTCACTTCTAGTGATTTAAGGGGCATCCTGAAACAGACTTACCCGTAGTACTTGAGCCAGTTTCAAGGAGACTGACAGTGTTATTGTTGTTTCACACTTGCAGGTTAATACATGTGACATTGATTACAAAGCAGGCTGTGTACCAACAGCTGATAATGACATCATCATCATTAGCGGGTGTGGAAGACAATTAAGGTATGCCACATTATCTGTAAGTTCAATTACATTATCTGAAAAACAACAAGTGCTGCCAGTTATTTTATGAAAACAGGAAAGGATGCAGGCAGAAATGCAAGAGGGCTGTCTATGAATTAGTAGCCTGAGCCACAGGAACCATGCATGGTGGGATTACTGTAATAGCTCAGGAGAAGGACATGCATCACACTACATGAATTTGTAGATAACATATATAGTGCATCACACAGAGAGCACCATAGTAGTCATGACTACAATGGCACATGCTCAGCAGACAGCTTCTCAGTTTTGTTCATGTACTGTCACTGGTATTAACTTCATCTCTCCACCCACTTCACCAGCTTCTACTGCCCATGGCACCTGTGATGGAATTGCAGTCTGTATATTGTCACTTACTATTGCCTCCATTAAGGGTGGGGATGTCATCCTGTTAGGTATTTAAAACATTTTAAATGCATTTTTTATCTCCCCACCCACTTACATGACCAAGCCCGATGACTCCTATTCCATCACCCAAATGAGCCTTTCATTGTACTGTAGCAGGAACCAGGAATCCTGCAGGTGGGGTTAGAGCCCAATAGCTCATTTGTTCCTGCGTGGGAATCGCCAATCAGTTTATCTGCTCTGAGTTGACAGTTGTGTCATAGGGAACAGACTAGCTTACTGATCCTGTGGCATGACATACTATTTACCTAGTGCAGCACCCCCCGGTAGATCTTCCAAGCTCGACTATATGCTACATTCTGAGGAGAAGCACGATGCTGTACTCTGACTTTCATTCAACTTAGTGTGTACCTTGCATATGACAACATGGGATCACAAGACTCATGCTCTACAGAGTAAACATCCATTGCTCCTGCTAAGTATCACACAAGTTTTGAGTCAGAGGTACCTCACTCTCCCCAGAATAGGCGAGCTGGCAACAGCCACTCACTCCTACCCTTCCCCATCAGCTCCTGCAGGCACCTGAGGTATTATTCAAACTCTGGTTGCCTGCAGCATAGACAGGGCTTTATCTCTTTATATCATAGAGCTAGCTTGAAACATTTAAGTGTATTGTCTATTGCTTTAAATATTACTGTTTCACTCAACTGATCTTGTTTTTAGTGTTAGAGTATTTCACTGTATATGTTTTTTTAATAAAATATATATTTTAAATACATAGTTGTACTATAGTGTACTTATTAAGAAAGAAACACGAGGGAAAACAAATCAAATTAAATCATCAACCTATACGTGCAAATATAATCCTCAGTCCTGCATCCTTTCAAAATGTGGAAAAGTAAATATGTTGTTTATTGCAAAGCTGATGTATTCCTTGGCTTTCTAGGATTTATTCAGCAGGGTATTACTGAAAAGTGTATTAGACTCACCATCTTGCTTTTGTTGTTTTTTTTCACAATGGTTTTCCAAGTTTCTTTCTCTTTTTGAAAGTAACGTTATTTATTTTTTAAATGACACTGTTTGTCATCAAATGGTCACAAACTTCTAGAGAGAAAATTTGACTTTCTTGTTTCTTAACAAGTAGCCATGACAATTTTTTTTCTTTCTTTCCTTCTTTTGTTTACCTGGTATCACCCCAATTAATTCACTCACTCTTGTTACAGGTGTGAATGTTCTCTTACAAAAGAAAAATCATTAACCAGTATGCTACATGAAAGAAAGTGACTCTGGAACAAAAATATCAAAAAGATGTAATTTGAAAGCCTGCTTACTCTTCTCAAAAGAGATACACATAGAAGCCTGATTTTAATACAGTGCAGAGAATGTTTGCGGAACTCCGGTCTGCTAATGATTGGCAGTCGATTTTTATGGTGCCGAGTTGCCAGCCCGACGCCCAACCTTCAGCGAAGGCAAGCTCATTCACACATGTCTTCCGGAGGCCACGCGACCTCAGGGAGGACATGCAGACTCCACACAGAAGGCACTCCAGCTGAGAATCAAACAGGAGAACCTCTTGCTGGGAGGTAACAATGCTACTGCTGTACCACCGCGGATACAACACAGTGCAGAGAATACGGAACTAAATTAGTGATAACAGAATAGTTAAAGGGAGTTTACATATAATACATCATTATGGGACATTATTGGAAGAGGACACCTGGAATGACAAAAAAGTAATGCCTGAGTCATCCCTGCCACTTCAGAGTACAATTAATTGTACTGCTCACAGGGACAATAGTAGTGAATATAAAATCAGAATATGATTATAAGTGTAAAGGTTATTGTTTCACTTCTTACGATTGCCCTTTTCTTAGTAACAGAAGGAGTTATTCATACAGAAAATTAACAAGACACATAGATGCTAGACCATGGGTGAGCATCTTAAGCATTTGTCAAGCCTTCTGCATTAAATGAAAATGCCACAAATTCCAAATATCAAACATTCCTCTTGTATGGCAGCCAGAAAAGTTCCCTTTTATTATTTGTGCACTGTATGGTAAATGAATAAATAAGTAACTACATACATACATTCATAAATACATAACAAAACAAGAGGGACTAGTACATTCATACATATAGCTATCTAACTGCTGTAAGGGAGCTAACTGCAGCTTACATTTCTGCACATCCTAGGTAGTTAAAATTAACTCTTTCAAGCACATGGGTACTTACTGCATTTATGATGGAGGGATATTCAGGAGTCAGTGTTTCAAGAATTACTACAATGACTTAGAAAAGGGAATATTAATGAGACACGACTTGATGAAAAAAGCAACCAACTTTAGTCAACTTCAGTACAAGTAAAGCCATTTGTGAGGGGAGCATAACAAGAGTGAACTATCATATATCTTCTGTATGTGAAGAAAAAAAAAAAAGAATATTCCTACATATGTATAGATTTTATTTAGAAATCTTCATAGGTTCATAGGTGTGTACTAGGCTAATAGCCCTGGGGCCTTTACAGGCCTATCCATGGGATTACCCTGGCATCGTGCCACCCGACCTTAGTTCCCAGTGCCTCTGTCGAGTAGAGCCACTAGAGTTATCCCCAGGGTGAATTTTCCATTTCTCATCCACTCATCAAGATTTCTCTTGAAGAAGGTCAGCAAGGTGCTTTGCTTGACATGTATGGAAAGTCTATTCCACAGCATGGGCAGTCTCTGGGTTATGAACCTGTCCCTCCAGTATGTTCTGTTGATTGTGGTAATGAGGTTGAGGTCTCTGGAGCATGTGGTGTGGAGGGATTGGGATTTCTTTAGATGTAGCATTTCAGCTGTAAAACCTTAGATCACAAAGTCTTGCTCCACAAATGATCAGTTGCAGAAAGGCAAAACATCTCAATAACATCTAAACAAATGATAAACTCTGAGGCTCATCCTTTTTACAGGGTGGAAGTTCCTTGGGAGGCAAATCTCCCCACTATCCCCAAATATGAAAGTAGAACATCCCAAAACAGCAAATAACAGTTTTAGGCATCATAAGTTTTTTTCACTCTTTGTGACTAAGCAACTGATTTATATAATGTGTGTGTGTGTGTGTGTGTGTGTGTGTGTGTGTGTGTGTGTGTGTGTGTGTGTGTGTGTGTGTGTGTGTGTGTTTGCACGCGCGCGTGTGTGTGCGAGCGTGTGTGTGTGCAAGCTCCATGTGAGAGTTTGCGTGCAATATTGAACAGGATGGTGCCCATTTGAGATGTCTGTTTATCTTGTTTCCAGTGTGTGCTGAATTAGCCTTCAGTTCACCCATGACCCCAAGTGGGATTAAATAAGTAATTTGAGAAGGAAGGAATTAATGAATGAATGGATAAACCATTACGGGTTCCATTTCTGAATTTGGTGAACAAACTGAAGTCCATGTTTTCCTCTATTTATCCCTTCAAAAAATAAATGTTCATTAAGGGATTGTTTGCTTAGTTTTCACTAAATTTCAACCAGGTACATTCCATGCTATTTCAATATTTAGTAAATCATGGTTGAAACTTTATACCACATAGTACCAACTAACACCATTTAGTATAGCTATATATGTATATATATATATATATATATATATATATATATATATATATATAATAAACAAAAGAAACCCCTTCAACATAATACAAGATAAAAAAAAATTGAGACCAAAGTAAATGTTTTCATTCTTGGATGCATTATGGGCTATCATAACATTCAATTAACTTTATAACCAGGATATTTTTGTTTCATACTAAATACAATATGCCATTAAAGTAACTAAACTTACTTCTTACACTGACCTCAATTCAGACAAGTGGGTCAAAGAATCTGTCTTTCAGAAATATCTACTCAAAGGAATACAAATTCTGTCTCTCACACTGGCAAACCACTCTCTTTTAGAAATGTGCTCGACAACCATTTGTATATCAACTAATATTTCAACTGCACATCTACAGTTTTACACACACACACACACATGCAAACACACACACACATATATATATATATATATATATATATATATATATATATATATATAGATAGAGATATAGATAGACATTATAATATTATATATGACTCTAACTATTACCTCACTTACTGTACAGAATTATTTGTGTTCTGCTATTTTGTTTCACTAGCTTAATTGCTACCTCAGATGTTTCTGTTATTCTTAATTACATAGCCTTTGATTAGCTTCTAACAATTTTTGTATTTATGAACAAAATCTAATCACAAACAGGAGAAAAATTCATTGAAAACACATTTTGTAAAAAAAAAAACACCCATTTCCTCCAATTACACTCCATAGCAAATATAAAACATAGCAAATCTTGCTTTAAAACATTATATCTGTGAGGTGAAGCTCTCTTGCACCCCTCCCCCTCACTCTATGATCACATAACTAAACAGAAAACACTGCACAGAGTGAATCATTACTGGTGCGCACAATTACAAACTTCTAAAAATGTCTATACAGCACAAAAGTGGGCACTGGCAAAGTATAAATTCTGCCTTATAAAGGCCTCCCTGGGAAAAACAGGAGCACTTGAGTTCTCTATATGCTTCTTTTCCCCATACTTGTCAACCATTAAGCCTCCACAATCAGACTCAAACCCATTCATCCATAGTAGTTGTAGTAGGGATCAAAATCAGGTCCACCAGAGTGAAATCCGTTTATGGGGCTGTCATTTAAGCAGTCATGAGGGTCTGCCTGCTTCCTGACTGACATCCTGGCAATGAGGACATTTTTACATTAATCTCTAACATCATCCTTGGTAGTGATGTGCTCTCCACCATAGGGACTACCAATGCCCACCTGTCTGTGCATGCAAACTCCATTGTATGGGCAGATATGGGTTACCGTCACTGACATTGGGAGGTTGGCATAATGGTTAAGGTGATTACCTTACAAACACAAGGCATAGGGTTTGATTCTCACATGGGATAATTGGATAAGCTTAAAATAGTCCAGAAGGGCAGTTAGCCTGCTACTAATCTATCTATACTTAGTAGCTCCAGCACACATGTTTCTTGATACCAGCTGCAGCATTCCATGCTGTTGGACCTCTGTCCTTAGCACTGGAGCAATAGAAGCCAGTCAGGAGCCACCACACCTTCTGTCTAGGATAACTCCCCCCCCTCCCCCCCAAAAGGAGAGATATTTATACCAAGCGATTGCAGCCCCCCAAACATCTCCAACGCCCAAGTGAGAACTGCTCTCTCCAAAGCAAAAAACACAGCATCCATGGGACCTGATGGTGTCCCCTGCTGTGTCCTCCTAAACTCAACGAGGAATTAAACCCACAGCTAGGACAGCTGTTTAATCATAGTCTTACCTCTGGATACGGACCCAGGGAGTGGCGCACTGCAACTGTGGTCCCACTTCACAAAGGCGTGTGCCCACCGACCCTGGAAATTACCGCCCATTAGCTTGACAAACCTTATCTGCAAAGCCATTGAGAGGATCATAATGGACCTCATAAATAAAGACATAGGAAATTTGCAGACTTTGGATCCATCCCAGTTTGGCTTTGTCAAAGGCAGATCATGCCTTCTAAACTTGGTTGACTTTTTCGAAACAGTCACCAAAGCCATTAATGAGGGAAAGGCAGTCCATACAGCCTACCTCGATCTGGAAGGCCTTGATACAATACCCCACTCGGGTATCATTGAAAACTCATCAGCTTAAATGTTAACCCATACATCACAAGATGGGTTGCAAACTGGCTGAGTGACAGAACCCACAGGATCAGAGTTGCTGCAGACTCAAAGCCTGTCACAAGTGGTGTACCACAGGGCTCAGTCCTGGGCCCACTCTTGTTTGGCATCTACTTTTCAAGTACAAGCAAACACAGGAGGGTTATGGCTGACAAAGTTTGCAGATGACTGCAAACTGCCATAGTAGAAAACACATCTGACACAGATATCCTTCAGAAGGGTCTCACAGAAATGGATAACTGGTGCCAGAGCCATGGCCTAAAGTTAAATGCCAAAAATGCATAGTCATACCCTTCGGGAAAACAAGGTTACCCCTAGCTACCAAATAGGTGGCAATCCACTGAGCACAGAAGAAGTTATCAGGGACCTGGGGACCCAGGTTGATAGTAGTCTGTCATTCGACACCCATGTAGCTAAAGTAGTTAGGAAGACCTTCTACATTGCCCACCTTATCATGAAGGGATTCTCATCTAGATCAAGGGAGGTCATAGTCTCCTATACTCATCACTCATCAGACCAATGATTGAGTACAATGCCCCATTCGAATGTATCTGACCCGACACTTGCAGCAGCTGGAGAGGCCACAAAAGTTCCTCACCAAAAGGATAAAGGGTCTCAAACATCTGTCCTATGCTGCCCGACTGAAAGAACTCCAGCTCTATTCAGTCGCCACCGCTTGCTCAGAGGTGACCTTTGCCTAACATACAAGGCCATGTCAAACCCAGATTTGATGAATATGCTTCACCTCAAAAAATCTAGATCCATCAGAGCCACAAGGGCGAGAGACTTAAACCTCGACACGGCTATTAATAGGACGTGCTGGAGGGATAGATTCATCACCCAAAGACTCCCTATGCTGTGGAATAAAATCCCGGTATATGTGAGGCAGAGCACCTCGCTGGCCTTGTTCAAGAGAAATCTTGACCAATGGATGGGAGATCGCAGATATACCCCAGGGATTACCTCAGTGTCACTGCTCGACAGAGGCACAGCAAAATAATGGGTATAGTTCCCCATACTAAAGGGGTGGCATAAGCCACTAAACTATGGGCTAGGCTTGTAAATGCCCTCGGGCAGATAGCCTAGTATGAACCTATGAAACTATGAACCTATGAACCAAGCTATGGCTACTTATTTCCAATTCACTCCTGTCTGGGTCTTCCAAAGCCTGGACTGCTCCTCAAATTTAGGTTGAATAGGTTGCATTCAGGACTTTAACGCTCTGCACTACAGAGATGAGCTCAAGGCACTTATGCTAAATGGAATGGTTATATCATATTGACTACTGACTTGCTTTTTCAGCATATAGTACAATAATTCCACAACCAGCATTGCACCCTTCAATGTGTGCAAGCTTCTTATATACAGAAAGCCTGTGCACTGAGACAAAAGCTACATTGCTACATTCCTTGTAAATAATGCCAAACAAATTTTTCAAACATATTGGTGCTGCATTCTCAAAATACTGTACTTTTGCCTTGTATATATTTATATTGTATATTTCTCTCTGTTTATGTACTAAGTATCTTACAACTTGAATTGTTAGTTTTTTTTCTTATTTTTAATTACTTTCCTGGAGCTTTTCTCCTTAGGCCTCTGCTGAAAAAGGGTTCTCTGGGCACAGTAAGACTACTCGGTTAACAAATATAAAAATAAAATAAATGATTTCCAGTGGACAATTACCATAAATGTATTTACTTGGTGAGTATGCATATAAAGCATGCATATTAGGTACATCAAAGGCAAAGAAAATTGATTGATGCCTTCCTAGTCATAATGGGCAACCCTTGCAGTCATAACTAATGACATCTTTCTGCAATTCTTAGCTACTTGCAGAAGTATTTATGTGTTGAAATACACAAGTTCAGTAGGAGTGTGAAAGAGCATGTGTTTGGAATGCAGACATATAAATTGAGATACTTTGATACAGTTTCCAAAGAAGTTTCTTCTGATTCTGTCTACTTTTGTACACTTGGAGATCTTCTGTTTCGAAGGAAGTGTGGTGCTTTACTGAGGTGGTCTACACTACAGGGGTGTTCTACAATACACACCTATGAATACAGCTCAGATGGTAGCAAAGCATGCAGTGCTGCACAACAAAATGTGGTCTAAACGTGGTGCCTTCCTTATCTGGGTATCAGCAATGTGACATAACTTCTCTGGCATCTGATCATGTGTAGGGACAGGACACTGGTGATGAGACAGCAATTAGAAAGATGTTGAGGAAGCACATAAATCATTACACAGAGTCCAGAATGCAGGGAATGCCCATGTACTAGTGATAAGGTAAAGTCTGGTAGAAAACTATATACCATAACATGCAAAACGTGCATACAGGGCATAGAAAAACATGATGCCCACGGAGTGTTATTATATTACTTACAAAGGGCATGACAGAATGTGCATATACCTTGAATATACATGGCAACAAACATAACCATTCTTTTTGTACAGTCTTTCTCTTCTTCATGGCATAAGGTGATTAAGCACTTTCCCTTTGATCTTGAATTGCCCTTGGACAGAGAGACAAAGAAGCAAAGCTGAAAAATCTGTAATTAGGTAGCCAAAAAATTGAGTTAATTCCACTACACCCCCTTCCACCAGCCTCTACAGCTCTACTCTTTGTTACCAAACCATTTATGTCCCAATACCCTAAGGATGTGGCTTTATGTCTCAGACAGAGTTCATATGTTCATAGGCTAACAGGTAGTTACTATGCTATTGTCCCTGGGGCCTATATAAGCCCAGCCAAAAAGGCTCCAAAATTGTGTTTAAGTGTAGAACCAAAATTATATTCAGGCCAGGGAACTAACTCTCAGTCCTTTAACCCACATAGGTACTGAGTCATTCATGGAATGGATGCAAGATTTTTCTTTTAGTCTAATTCCTTCCCACAGGCAACTTTGATGCATGGGACCACCCTCAATATTAGACCTAGTACATGAATGGTGCACCTGTTCTATTTGACCCCTCGCTAACGTATGCATCCTTCTCTAGGTGCCTAGACCTTTGTGGAGCAGCAAACTTCAATCTGTTTCATAGGTTGGACAAATTTACGTTGACCCTTGTGGGGCTCAAAAATTAAAGCCAATCTATCATCACCAGGGATGCTTCAGTCAAAGATTTATTTCTGTACTTCTCAGAACTGGCTAAACAAATTAGAGATATTAAAAGAATTAAACATGAAAACCCTGTTTCACTGCTTAATTTACATGAGAATCACCAAGATAATGCTAAGCTACTCAAAGCCACTGTTAGTGAAGATACAGAGAATCTGAAATGGAAGGGGTTAATATAAAGGAAAACATCTGTATAAAGAGACTCTACCTAAAGAGAAATATAATACCTTAAAGCTATTCTGCTTCAGCACTCAGTGTAGCTGAAAAAACTTTATTGATATTTCAATTGGTTAATTTTAATTTTCACAACTTGACTTGTTTTAAAATGTCCTGCCTTTCTTATTGTTATCTGCTTCTGTTTGTATTTTCCTCGCATAAAGATTCTGACTATGTCAACAGAGTTATTTATATTCAAGAAAAATTAATGAGCCATTACTTGCATTTTGCCTTTTTAATATTAAGGAAAACATACCTGACCTCGTCAAAAGCTGTGACTGCACAAAGACGGGACATTTGTGTAAGAACTGACTATAATAACATATGCTTGAGCGGATCACTGTTGCAGAAGTATTGACTACTGGGGCTTCAGCAGCAGAAGGAAAAATGTTTTGCCTGGCTTTCAGAACTCGGCATAGTTCTCCCTTGAGGTATGGTGGATGTCCACCTTCCTTGGATGTGAGGAAAGCTTCAGTACAAATCTCATATCCAATCATACCAAATCACAGATTTCTTGTCCAAAGGAGCAAGACTATGCACACTGAAAGCTAATAAGACAGGACCTGGTAATATTGTGAGTATTATGAAACAGAAAAAAATCACCTACTACACTAATGGGATGAAAGGAGAAGCATTGTTACTCAAACTGTAATCAGACCACAGCAGGCCCAGGGTACTGAAGGAGGAAGGGAAAAGGAGTTAAAATAAGGTAATGGTACTCTCACCCTAGCTCAGGATTTTCAACTATGCAAAAGAGAATGGTGTAAGTGAAATACTCCTGCAACAGTAATCTAAATGAACATTGTATATCATGTTTTTTCCCAGTTATACTATATTCTCCATTTAGACCAAGACTGCAGTAGGCCTGACCACTTAGAGGATTCCCAGTGTTCTATTAGAAGGGGAACCAGATAGAATGGAGTGGCTACATTTCAATATATCCTGCAGGATACCCATAGCAAATTCTGCTCTTGCCTTGAAGGAAGGTCCAGCTTGTAATGTTTTGAAAAAGTGTGGTCAGGTGACTAAGCTGCTACTCTTAAAAGTAGTCTAAGTAGTGGTTCCCTTGAAGAAGGCTGTAGTAGCAGCCTTGACCCTAGTACTATCAAGTCACATTCCCTTCCAGTTTCTTACTATTAGAGGAAAAAAAGAACACGGTGCAGTAAGACAGTCATTGAGAAGTTGTTTGCTTTGAGATTACCCTTCACTTCTTTCCTGAGTTAAAAGAGAGAAACAACTGATTGGACTTCTACTGTCTTTGTTTTTATGCAGATAATATCTCCGTTGCCTGTTTACATTCCCATTGTTCTATGGATTGGGAAAGAAGACAGGGAGATGGATAGCTTGACCAAGGAAAATATTTATCACCACCTTTGATATGAAGAGGGATTTAACCCTACGCTCACCCTAACCCTATGAAAACCAGAAATTATTATTATTTGCATATCATAACTTGCATGTCTTCCAGCTGAAATGATAGCTAACAACAGGGTGGCATTTGACGTCAGAAACCTGACAGTAGCTGTGAAGTCAAGCTCAAAAGGTTACTTGCTCTGTTTCTTAAACATGTAATTTAAGTCCAAGGATGAAGAAGCCTTCTTCTTGGACATATCAAAATGAACACACTTAATCAGAAATTGATAGGCAGGTAGCAGACATGCTAGAGGCAGAGCCAAAGGCAGACAGGCCAGACCTGCACAGAAAGGATCACTTAAACAGTAAAGTATCATGGATACATGTGGAGTGCTACTGGGGCAAAAAGGGTGCTATTGAGAGCATCTTTGTCCCCTTACATTCTTGATCACCCTGGGTTGCAGAGGTATCAAGGGAAAAGCAGAGAAGAAGAAACCCATGTCCATCTGAGAGGAAGGCATATATCTCTCAAGCTCCATTATTGGGTGCTTTTGAGCAGAACTGTTTTTGCTATGTGTTACTTTTGGGGATATAAAATGTTCAATCTCTGGGACACCATATTCATGCAGCAACTGATGGAAGGCATCACTGTGCAAAATCATCTCAAGTATTTCTGCCTTTGATATGCTGGACTGATTCACTGCTGTGCTCTAATGAAACAGAATATATACTGCCTTTCAGGTCATCTAAGACTGGACTGCTATCTTCCAGACAATAATGTAGAGCCTACAAAGGGGATATGATCATATCCATGCGGGCCTGTTAATATATCTTATTTCTGACATAGTGACAGATGCGGCCTGAAGGATGTAACTTTCATATTGTTTTGAATACCTTGAGTGCCTGTATTAAAGATTATAGTTTCCTTCATGTTTATATGCTTCATCCTTGTACTGAACTCCAAGGACCTTGAACTTCAAGTTGTGTGCATACTCACCAGTCTATATCTGAAATATTTTTGTCTAGGGTCAGATTGTTCAGCTTCTCGGTGATGGGCACTCCAAAATTTAGTTTGACTTGGGCACACCACCATTCCAGCTCATTGGGTATGCAGGGTATGATGTGGAGCAATTCTTTAGGGACTGAGAATGCTCATACAGACAGATCACTGGTACAACTGGAGTGACCTTATGTGTAATCTGGCCAGAGGTGCCATCAAGGTGGTGAAAGCCATGTAACTCAGAGCTCTGAGGAATTCCCTAGCAAACACCCTTCCTGTGCTAATTTGTGGAAATATTGTGCCAAATTGTCCACCTTTTTCTAGAGATAAAAGTTCTTCCAGCAAATGGAGTTCAGGATTAAAATTAGGGATTTTATTCTTCTGGAAGCAGCAAGGTTATATTTTGGAATGTTAAAGGAGAAAAAAGCAGACATTAGAGGCATTTTGTGATAAAATTGAAAGCCCTGTTTACTTCTTTCAATGTTAGTGCTGGATGAGGCAGTTATTTAAGTATGGATTAGTCTTTCTTCAGTACTGGATTATATAACTGAACTCTTTTGTGGTCTTATTGGCTGTAAAATAGTAAGAACCTATGAATCCATGGATAAATATGGATGTCCTTTGTCCTGCAATATACAATTAATGGCACCAGGCATTTTGTAAACAACTTGGCAGTAATAGCCAAATTAGAAGGCAAAGAGGTAAAATGATAATGGGAGTTATCTGCATTGAGTCAAAGAAAGCACCTGTCATCATAAATAATACATATGTAGGAGAAGGCATCCTTCAGCTCTATGCTGACCAGCAGGGCATGTAGTAACACAGGGATTAACAGATGCTGTCAGGGTAAGATATTTAATTCTGGTATCTTCAGGAAGGTATTTAGCTTTGATAGGTCCAGAATGGGTATCAGTTTCCTTCCTAATTATTAGAAAAAGTTTTGGGTAGAACCCCCTTCTTTGGTCTTTTAAGGATACTGGCCCCATTACCCCCCAACAAAAGAAGCTCCTGTGGAATTTGGTGTTTTTGTCCCATTAGCAGAGGATGGATACCTGTAACCTGTGGTCTATTTACAGACTCTTTAACCTTAGTAATTGGTTTTCAGGAACCATTTGTCCTGAGTGATGCACTTTAAATTTTGGAAGCATTATCTAAGCATTCCTATTCTTCAATTTTCTGAAAGGGGAAATTGATGGTGGCAGTGCTGTGGTGGAAGTACAGGATAATGGGTAAACAGGGTGAGGGGAGGGGGTGTCCATGTATACATGGTCTCTCACCAGGTGCTGAGGACCCCAGGAGTCCACTAGACTGCCACTTTCACTTGTATTGGCCCTTTTCCCTATCAGTGACTTGCCTTTACCATGCTTATATTGGTAAGAGTCTTGTTGAAAGGTGTAGCTCCTATCATATCTGGGTATGGTGGAGTGGAAGAGCTGCTACAGATTTCTTTTGTACAATTTTTCTTAAACGCATCATCCACAGGGTAAGCAAAAAGCAGTTCCTTGTCTAGTGTGGCATTAAGAAGAAAGTTCTTCCAGCAACTGAGGGAGTTATAGTTTTAGCCAAGCAGCTGTGGCTGCCTCCCGGTATGCAGCTCTACAGTATCACAATTGCATTTATTTGAGAATTTTGTCACCTGAATAGCTGTTTGGATTAGTTCTATTAATTTCAGACTCACTCTACATTAGATACCTCCCCAAGCTAATCTCTCAGTTGATCTGACAAAGCAGTTTGACATTTTTTCATGTGTGTCTTATAGTTAATAGCCCTGGAGGGAAGGATTTGAGTAAAACTTCTCCCCAAACTGGTCTAGTACTCTGTGTTTGTTGTCTTTTGGTAGAGTGCTGAAGGAAGGAATGACATCCACAAGTACTACAGCTGGATCTACCTTGGTGGTTTTTTAAAGGCATGCATGCTATTCTGTAGTAGCAGGTTAAATATGTTGTTTTCTTTTTAAAGCTGTAAGGAAAGCACCTTTCAGAGTTTATAATACAAGGATGGTCATAGGTTGAGGGGCCAACAGGCCCAGCAGCTCAATGTAATTTTTTGTGTTTCTGATCCCTTTTTGTTTCCCACTGGAGGTGTTCTTTCCATTCTACAAAGAGTTTATCTAAATGAGAATGTGTCTGTGGGAGAAGTCGAGGAAACAGTGTCTTCTGTGTCCATACTGCACAATAACGAAAGAGGAAGAGTAATCCAAATACTGTCTCTCACTGTCAGAGCTTTACTTTTTCTTGAAAGGGCTTCATCTTCCTTATAGCAACATGGACTTCTGACACAGAGATATCTGAACATGGCTACAGGCTTTGCAATGCTTGCATAAACCCTTGAGCCAAAATGATGCATTGCTCCAACACAGCCAGTGGTTAACACAGGTAACTGGACCTGTCTGATGAATGAGAACTAGACAAAGACAGGGAGCCTAGGGCTGGTGATTTGTGCTTTACCTTCTGGTAATTTTTGAGAGGATGTCTGCCTTTGAAGTCTGAACTGTATGATACCTCATAGTCACTGATACTTACATTAATGAGAACATCTGGCAGCTAATATTCCTCTTAAGATATCAAAAAAAGTTATTTGGCAATGGACACTTTTCAGTATAATGAACCCTGGTGAGCAACTTGATGTACATCGCTCCTTTGATATTTTGGACTTCAAAATGATTCATCAGAGGTTTCAAGAAATTCAGATACACAGTCTGAGGGCTACAAAGATGCCTTGCTGGTCCTTACATACTTTGACCAGTAATAGGATCATCATCATCACCTGCCATTTTCCCATTTTCTACATGGGGTTGGGGTATCATATTAACTGTCACCATCTCCCTCGATTCAATGCCAGACTCCTGCCTTCTTTGACACTCATGCCTGTCACAGATCTTCTCTCATACAATCCATCCACTTGTTTGCTGAATGTCTTAATTTCCTCTTACCTTCTTCCTGTCTGTCCCAAACCTTCTCCATCAGATTGTCTTTTACTTTTTTGCACATGTGTCCAAACCACCATAATCTGTTCTCTTTGATCTTTTCTGCAACTGGAGCTACTTTGGCTTCTGCTCATATGTCCTCATTTCTTCATCTGTTCCACAGTGTGCATCCTAACACCCTTCTCAGGCACTTCATTTCCATCACCTCTAGCTTCCTCATCTGCTCTGTCTCTACTGCCCAGGTTTCTGTACCATACAGTACTATTGGTCGCACCACTATCTTGAACACCTTACATTTCACCTTCTTTGGCATTTTTCTGTAATTCACTACAGCAGAGACTCTATGCCAGTTGGTTGCAGCCCCTCTGATTCTAGCTTTAACCTCTTCTTTCATACTTCCTTTCTCCTCAACCACCCCTCCCAGATTCTTAAAGCTATTAACCTGTTCCATTAGCTTCCTTTCTATCTCAATTCTCAGCTTCTTCTGATTTCCCCAATTTGCTGCCATTAGCACTGTCTTATCTGTGCTTAGTTTCATTCCATGTGCCCTCAGTTTTGAATTCCATTCTCCCATTCATCTGCTTACAGCAACATTGCTGCTCCGTCCCCTCTGACCTATTTGCTAATGTAGTGCATCACCAGTATGTACAGCAGTGGGCTCTAAACTGAACCCTGGTGCACATCCACTCCCACTGGGAACCTGTCTGTGAGACTGAATACTGTTCGTACTTGAGTCATTGGGTTCTTGCACATAGCCTGCACTAATTCTGCCAATAATTCTCAGACTCAAACCACCACAGTACTGCCTAAACTAGCTTTCTTGGGACCTTGTCATATGCTTTCTCTAGGTCTAGGAATGCTCAGTTGGACTCTTTCCTCATCTCTAGCTTCTTCTCAACTATCTGTCTCACTGCAAACATTGTGTTTGTTGTGCTGCATTCTGAACTGAATCTGAACTACTCATCTCACATCTTACTTTCTACTACTCTCCATACCTGTTTATCAATCAGCCTCTCCAGAACTTTCATGCAATATGACGGGAGTTTGATGCCTCTATACCATCCAGAGATGTGAGTGTCCAGGCATCAAAACTGCATCACCCACATTCGACTCTGCCTTCTGCATGGGCTGCTTTATTTTCAGGGTCAATACAAACTGGACAAATATAAAATTCAGGATAATGTAGTAGGCCAGTTACAAGCCTTGACGCTCTTCACATATCTAAAAAGAATGATGTCTCTTTCTTAAATTTTAAGGATTGCTTTACTAACAGAACTGGCAGTCCTCTAAGCTGTGTTCTAAGCCTAAACAGGAACCACAATGTATGGAAGTATCTGCCGAGCAGCAGTGGGCACTGTTGGTGGTTATAGATGCAAACACTTCTGCCTGCAAATTATCCCTTCGTACTCTGTTGGTACTCCATCAGTGATTTCTTACAATTGTCCCTCACTGACAGGTGATACATTCAGCAAAGCTTTTGAGGTTCCAGCACAGATCCTAGCCATTAGCCCTTCATATTGTTTGTCCACTTCTCCTGTCCTCTACTTTACCTGGTCCATCCTGTTCTGTCCCTGTTTTCTGACCACATCAACTTACCTAGCATTATGGATGGACAATTTCCCACAGTTTCTCCAGCCAGACTGGTCAACATGGGCATCATGTGGCAATGTAGCAATTGCCTCATGTACACTGACAACCCACTTCTTATAGTCCACACAAATTCATTATGTCAGAGATGCAACTATATCAAGAACCTAGAATCCAGGCTCTCTTGCTCACCAGTCAGTTCATATCATACTAAGCAGGTTGTCAGCATGCACACCTCACATCCTACATCTACCAGACCAGCAACACATAAATCTACATATGTGGAGGTCCTTACCAGAAGATTACCTAAAAATCAGAGGCCTTGCAAACACAAACACATTCACGATTCACATAATACATCCTCTGCAGAACATAGTACACATAATCTATCACACACCAATGTCTCACCAGTCAAGCCACTAAGGCATTAACACAAAAACAAACATCTTAGTCATAGTTAACCCAACAGTGAGACACACATATCCCTCTCACCAGGGTGAATAAAGAAAAAGTCATGGTCAGCTGTCTGTCAGGTGCCAGGTTCTGCCACATTCCACTGCACAATTCAAGGTTGAAATTGACAACTTCTTGGATTTGGCCATAGATGAGGGGATTATTGATCATAAAATTTGCTATCACCTCATGGTGAAGGAGTCAAACCCACAACTGTTGTATCTACTGCCTAAAATTCAAAAGAGTTTGGGGGATCCTCCGGGGCATCCTATTGTTTCAGGAAAAGGTTCATCGGTATATGTTACTAAATATCTTAAACCTCTCTTAACAGCTGTTAGGGCTAGAATCAAGGACACCACTGAATTTCTTAACATCATTAGTGATACAATTGGAGGTGGATTGGTTACTCTGCACTTTAGATGTAACCTCCCTGTATACCAGTATCCCTCACTAGGCTGGTTTGATGGTCTTGGAATTTTGGTTAAATGAACTAGCCCTCTATATCCCTGGTTTTAACACCTTCCTCTTATGTTTAACTGAGCATGTGCTGACAAAAAATGCTTTTTATTTCAATGGCATTTGTTATCTCCAGATGAAGGGGATGGCTATGGGGGCTTCCTTTGCTCCCATTTACGGCGACTTATACATGGGATACCTTGAACATACTATAATTTATGATAACAACCATAACATTTTTCTGCCAGAGATTGATATTTGGAGACGTTTCTTGGATGACTGCTGGATGGTATGGAAGTCGGATGTTACATACTAACAGGAATTCTTAGAGTATCTTAATGATAACAAATGGGGTATCCATTTTACAGTTAATTATGACAATAAATCTATATCCTTTTTGGATGTCATAGTTAACAAACAGGCTGATGGTACCCTAATCAGTTCTGTTTATAGGAAACCCTTTCACTCTAATTCCTTGTTACATGCATCCAGTTGTCATCCAAGACACATCATTAGTAACATTCCAAAATCTCAGTATATGCGCATTAGATGTATTTGTTCTATTGAGGATGATTTGCTTCACTACAATGCTGACCTTACGACCAGATTTGTACAAAGAGGGTATTCCTACACTCATTTATCTTCTATTAAGAATCAAGTGGACCAAATGCCGAGACACGAGTTGTTGACGTACAACAAACCAAAGTCTGGTGTTGTCGGAAAGATTAGATTTACAACCGCTTTTGGTAGGAATACCCAATGTTTAATTAATCTTGTACAGAGACATTGGGATATTTTACTAGCAGATGAATATCTTGAACAAATCTTGGGTGAAAGATGTGCATTTTCCTTCCGGAAAGGAACTACCTTGGGAGGTCATTTCAGTTTTTACAAACAGATATCTCTACCAATATCAAATCCCAATGCACTCTGGATGGTACTACCCCCAGTGGGGTGTTTTCCTTGTGGTCACTGCAAACGTAGTTAAAACAAAGGATTTTAGTAGTAAAAATACACCAAAGGTCTATCAAATCAAAGTGTTGGCCAATTGTAGCAGTGATTGGGTGGTGTATTTGTCCTCTTGTAATTGCTCTGCTTTCTATATTGGACAGACATCCAGACCAATGAAGTTACGTATATCAGAACAACTTAGCAACATGAGAAATAGTCATTACTAATGCTCTATATAAACATTCTCTTTTACATAGTACTGCTTGTTTCCGTTTTACTATTATTGACAAAGTAAGTGGATATAAGTTTAATAAAACCAAATGGCACGAGATACTAACTAGAAAAGAAAAAGGTTGGATCATCAGGCTTGGTGGACTTTTTCCTCCAGGTCTAAATGAACATTTGTATAATATTTTTTTACATTCTATGCATCAATTTTGCATATGTATGTATACATGCTGTTTTCCTTATGAATTTTTTATGTTCCATGCATCAATTTTGCTTTTGTATGCGTATCAATTTTATGTTATTATTCATGATTAATCAGTGGATACTTTGCTATAGGCTTGGTCATTTTTCCATGCTTCAAGGAATATGTTTTTTTCATGTTCTATTCATCTTTACACACACACACACACACACACACACACACACACACACACACACACACATATATATATATATATATATATATATATATATATATATATATATATGCTATTTTTCCGTATGTACTTTTCATATTTCATGTATCTATTTTTTGCTTTTGTTTATATCCATATTTGTTGTGACATGTATAGTTTATATTGGTGGTGGGTGTCTATGTTTTAATTTGCTTCATAATGATTCAATTAATTATTTATGATTTATTGGCATCCATTGACCTTTTGGTGGTGCTCTAATGGTTTAAAAAGAAGGGTGAATTTTCCTTCATTTGTATTTTGACATTGAAAAAGGCTTTTGGGGCCAAAACCAGTCTGTTTGCTATTAAAGAGGATGTTTGTCCTTATTTGGTACTGGCCGTTCTTTTAGATCTATTGTTATGACTCTGTCATAGTCCATGTTGATGTGAATGACTTAAGAAGTACTGGACTGTATGAAGAGAGACATGAATGAGATTATGTGTCTCAGCCAGGTATGTCCCTAGCCTTAAGCAGCATTTTACCTTCTCCTAGGATACCTCAGAACAAACAAAAAATGATTGACTTCAACAATTGGCTTACTTTCTGGTGTCATTCAAAGGGGATCCAGTATGTGTCAGCCTGGAATGACATAGTCGACAGACCTTGATGCTTTGCCAGGGATGGTCTTCATCTGTCACTTCTGGGATTTTGATTACTCACTAATGCTCTTGCCACCCCCATAGTGACTTTTTTAGACAATGTCACAAGAACAAAATTTCTGACATAAAGATACTCTCTAAAAACAATCTCAAGGTTACGCTGCTATATGCTAGGAGTCTAAACCAAAAATTGCACTCAGTAGAAGCAGTCCTCACCTTGGAAGATGTTGACTTTTGTGCAGTCACTGAGACCTGTTTTAAGGCTGTGAAGAGCACCCCAGCTATACCAAGTTACATTTCCTTCCACATGTTCAGACCACAAACTGAAGGCATGAGAAATAAAGGAGGTGGTGTATCAATATTAATTAAAGATAAATACACATGTAGATTGGTTAAACAGCATGATTCCCTTGAATTACTTTAGGTGCAATTGACTGTTGGTAAGACCCCTCTTCAGTTCATTGCCAGCTATAGGACCTACTCCATAAATCAGGACATCCACTCATCCTACTTGGATCTATTTGAGTCAATTACGATCCAACCAAACATTCTGGTTTTGAGTGAATTTAATTACCCATGCATTGACTGGGTAAATTATGCATTTTCTAACTCACTTGCCCAAAGGCACCTGGACTTCATTAACTCCAATGTCCTGGATCAGCCGGTTGACACATGCACAAAGGGCTCAAACATCCTGGATCTGCTGCTTGCCAACAAGGGGGACCACTGCATCACTCCCAGTGTGTGGCCATACCTGGTGAGATCTTATCACAAATCAGTCTCTCTAGAAATAACTATAACACAAGACCCCTCCTTAGCAACAACTAGACTAAAAAACTTCTCCAAGGCCAATTACAGCCTCTTACATGACAGCATAAATAGATTTAAAGCCCCTCCCCCAACAATGGAACAGACACCTATGATATATGTTATACACTAATGCTTTATACGAGCATCTGTACAATTGTATTGATTCTGTCGTACCTGATAGAACCAAAGCAAGACCTTCAAGGAAAAACAAATCTGCCTGGTGGACAACTGCCATTAATAGGCTATACAACAGGAGAAATAAATTGCTGTCTAAACGTAGAAAGGAATGGTCTCAAAACTGGAAACTCTCCCTCTTCAACTTAAACAAGCAAATAAGACTGCTAATGAAGTCCTCCAAAGCAAATTATGAATCTAAATTAGCTTCCCTAACTAAGCATAATCACAAGGCATTCTTTAGTTACATCCGTAACCTCAAAAGTAAGGCCACGATCTGCGCTGAACTTGTAGATAATGGTACTACATATACAGAACCTGCGGATATAGCAAACCTGCTGGCTGACAGCTTCAGTGAAAACTTCACTCCCCTATCCCTGCCACATATACCACAAAGCATCCCTAACACCTGTCCCCACACAGTATCTCCAAGGAGCAGGTCTTAAATGCCCTCTCCAAGGCCAAAAACACAGCCTCTATGGGACCAGACAACAGCTCGGGCTGTGTTCTACACGGGTTAAAACAGGAATTAGCCTCACTATTGGGCACGCTTTTCAATCACAGCCTAAACAGTGGCTTCATCCCAGCAGAATGGAAAACAGCTACCATCATCCTTTTGTTCAAAGTGGGTGCATCCACAGACCCCTGGAACTATAGACCCATTAGCCTGACCAGCCGTATCTGCAAGGCCATGGAATGAATCATCATCAACCTTATTAACAAAGATATGGGAAATTTCCAAAAGCTTGAGCCGACCCAGTTTGACTTTGTCAAGGGGAGAGCATGCCTGTTAAAATTGGTGGACTTCTTTGAGACAGTTATCAAAACCCTAGATGAGGACAAATCTGTGCATATCGCCTACCTAGACTTAGCCAAGGCCTTTGACACAATCCCCCACTCAGGCATCATTGATAAACTCACCCAGCTGGATATCAACCCATACTGTCAGGTGGGTTGCAAACTGGCTCACTGATAGAACTCATATGGTTAAAATAGGGGACTCCACCTCCTCCACCAGACCTGTAACCAGTGGTGTTGCACAGGGATCAGTTCTGGGACCCCCATTGTTCAGAATCTACTTGTTCAAAGTACAGGCTAAACTTAAAGGATGGTGGCTGACAAAGTTTGCTGATGACTGTAACCTGGGAGTGATCATTGAAACCCCTAGTGGTGTCAACATCCCACAAAAAGGTCTTACGCAAACTAATGACTGGTGCCAAAGCTATTTTCTTAAACCTAATGCAAAAAATGCATTATCATCCCATTTGGCAATGATGATGTTCCTGCAAACTACCATATTAATAGCAATAAAGCACACAGTCAGTGGTGAGAGATCTGGGTACACAGGTTAACAGCAACCTTAACTTAAATCACCATGTCGCCACAGTTGTAAAAGGAAATTTTATATTGCCCCTATCATAAGTAAGGGCATTGCTTTTAGAAAAAAGTGGTTATAACCCTCCTGTACTCTTCCTTCATCAGGTCAATAATAGAGTACAATTCCCCTTTGGTATTTATCCTTTCCAAATACCTGCTGCAATTGGAGAGATCACAAAGGTTCGTTGGAAAGAAATTTCAGGGTCTTCAAGATTTTTCTTATGTGGACAGACTGAAATCATTGTAACTTTACTCCGTCATACAGACTGCTCAGAGGCAACCTGTGCCTTGCATATGGAGCAATCTCTGACCTAGCTTTAATGAAAATGCTACACATTCGCAAGTCAAATGGCTCATGGGTCACTCGCTCAAAGGACCTTAACCTGGTATGTGACATAAACAGAACTTGCAGGATAAACAGATTTGTCTCACACAGGTTGCCCCATCTTTAGAATAAGCTTCCTATTCATGCTAAAGAAAGCCCCTCATTGGCTCTATTTAAGCTTAATTTGGATGTTTAGATGACTGGATGAGTAACCAGAAATTCACACTGGGTGTTCCACCTGTGTCCCTCTTGGACAAGGACAATAGGTGTAGGTTTTAGTGACTGCTTGAACCAGACACCATTGGGAACATGAGTTGAACTTGGCTAGGTTTGTAAGGGCCTTTTGGTTGTTAGCCTAGTAACCTCCTATGATCCTATGATAAGGATATGCAAACCACAAGAGCACCTACTTTTCTTAGGCCCTGACATACCATAACAGATGTCTGACTGCAAGCTATCTAGATAAAATCTAAATGCTGTGCTGTGACGGATTCCCAGTAGAGACGAAACACAAACTGGATACTTACGACCACCTATATAGCATCAGAAGGAAAGATATAAACAATGCACTTTAGAGGCATGTGGCTAAATGTGGTGAAGGTCATGTCTTTAAATTCGTTATACTTGAACAGGTTAGCCAAGGGCCAGGGGGGTAATTATAAGGCCCTGTTGGGGATGCAAGAAATCAAATG
Organism: Protopterus annectens; assembly: GCF_019279795.1. Lineage (NCBI taxonomy): Eukaryota > Metazoa > Chordata > Ceratodontiformes > Protopteridae > Protopterus > Protopterus annectens. The sequence continues at coordinate 880,659,558 of NC_056726.1, forward strand.
GCAAATATTAACAAATGCAGCTAATGAACCTGGACTAAATGAATTTTTTACTATTAAACCTTTTTTACAGTTATAATAAGGGCAATGGGTACATTTATGAAAAAAACACATAGTTTTTTCATTTTACATATTTTTTTCATTGTGGATTTTTTACTTATGATTTAGGATGATGTAATTGTGTTTGTATAGATAGGCATGAATTTATGAATTGATTAAGGTGTTCAAATTATATGTTTATTTATTTACTTTTTAATAATATATGTATACAACATACATTTTGTATTTAAGCATAGGAACATATACAATTGATTAAACACAATATATTTTGTATTTAGGAAATGAATTCACACATTATATGATATTTAGAAAAAATAAGGAATGAATATTTTGAGTTCATGTAGTCAAATGAAGAAAAAATGTTGGCGTAATATATGATGTTTATAGAAGTTTATAGTTTTAGTATTGTGTACTTTTGTATATATAATCTTTTTGAAATACTGGAAGATGCAGTTCTATAACACAGGATCACTTTAAATGTAAAGTGTGTTTAATTGAATTATTTCATACTTAATAGCAACTTATGGCGCCAACATTTAGTATAAAAGTGGATAATTGAATCATTTATGTATTCTGATGAAGTCCAGCTTAGTGTGGATGAAAGTGCTAAATGAATACAACTGTGCTTTTGTTTTATACTAAAAGTAAAATTTTTTAAGTATCCAGTTTGTGTTTCTTCTATACTGGGAATCTGTCACAGCAGAGCATTTAGTGTTTGCCTTTGGCTTAATTCTGTGTTGTCTTAACGCCGTTCTTTGAGTTATCTAGATAAAATGTTAATTCTAAGCAGAAGAAAATCAGGAAAATATAATTAACAAGACAAATATGGAAAATAAGAAAATTCTATAAAATTCCATGTTGAATTTGACATGTCCAGGCCTTCACTTTCAAAGCATAATAAAACTGGAATCTATAATTAAATCATAAATTGTATTAATATTTTATTAGTATTCTTTAAATGAACTAATGCCTTCAAAGTCCAGAAAACAATACATAAACAATTTAAATAGACAAAGAATTAATTGCACTACCAATAACCACAGAGACCACAAAGAAGGGGAAGGAGATAAACTCTCTCACATTAACGAATGACATGCAGTGAAAACATGCTCCCCCAAACATTGCTGTTGTGTGATAATTCTGCAAAGAGAAGCAGTGTTCTGCAACTTATACAAACCTGATGTCAATACACACTGTACTCCGTAACACTCCTCATTGTCACTATATTGTTTTTTTTTATTTTTTTTTTTCCTTCTAACCCCCCCAACCTTCGGCACCTACCCCAGTGGCTGTACTTCTAACACATAATCATCCCATTCATCAAGGGAATAAGAGCTGAGCCATCCTGAGCTAGATGAGAGACCCTTTCATCCATTTGTTCCTGTCAAGGAATATCATTCCAGCTTCCATTCCTTAGCAAGTGCCAGGTGGTACAGATCTGACCAGTTTGCTGGTCTTGGAGAGATGGTTTATCCTCTCATCTTAAGAACAAGCCCATCTGCAACTCTTCCATCTCTGCTATCACTGATTCCTGAGAGAAAGCATATCTACACATGTGAATTCACCCTCTGTTAGCTGGTACAAGTGCACCATAAGAGTTTGTACCATCTCCCTCCACCCAGGGCAGTCAAGCTAGCAGTGGCAACTCACTCTATTCTCCTCCAGTCAGTTCTTGCAGTCATCCTGGCCACTATTCATACTTGAGTCACTTGAGCCAAAGCCATGGATTTATTCCTCTGTGTCATGGAGCTGGCCATGAAACCTTATTTCTTGATCATCCGCTATCCACCTGGTCTATATATCTGTTCAGTTTTAATAATTTATCTGTGTATTCCACTGACAGTAACACAATACATTATTTTATACTAATTTTCACCTTTCATCATGATCTTCCCATACTGGTAGATTTTCTGCCTTTTGAATAGCTTTCTTGCAATCCTTTGTAATTTGACTAGGGAAACCCTACATAACTCCCTTGACTTCCTTCATTAATTCATTAAAGCCCCCTGGCTTCCTTTTTTACCTATCCTTTGTATGCTGACTAGAGAAACCTTATACAATTCCTTCAAATTCCTTCATTAATTATTTAAAGTCCCCAAAGATCTAAGAAGCCTTTACAACTTCTTCCACTGTAGTCCAGATAATTTTATTGTATCTGTTCCAAGAAATCAGCCCAACCTCCAAGTTCTTTTTCTTTCCTTCTTTCTTTCGTTTTCTTTCCTTCTTTCTTTCTCCCTCTGCAGCAGCCCTGGCATTTCTACCTTACATGCACTGTATAACTGCAAATATTTAGTCAATAATGTCCTCATTTTTTTCTCGGTCATGACAATCTTGCCTTGCTCAGTTCATAGGTTACATTTCAGAATTCCTTTATTGCTGTGCATTAGACTTCAGGGTAATTTGCCCACTATCTTTACTTACCTAAAACTCCTCTTCTACTCCTTTCATTCTGTCGCCTTCAGTGAATATACTTCCCTCTGCTCTTCTTTCAGGATTTCTTTTTACTTACAGAACAAGTTCCTAATCTATGTCAACCCTTCTTGCCCCTCTGTTCATTTTTTATCTGGCTTAAACTCCCCCTCAAGTTCTGGTCTCTTGCTTTTGGCCTTTTCATGACTTTATTAGTGGTCTCTGAGATCCCACCAATCCCTCCGAATTGTTCTCTACTTTTTCATTCTCCTTTCTATCTTCATGGCATTGTTCATCAGCTCTATACTCCTCTTTAGCCCCCATTTACACTGTTCCTATTTTCATAATCCCACCTTTGTTCACTTAACTCCGCAATCTGTAGAAACCATTATAAATGCTCACAAATATACAAAGATTAATAGCCACTTTCTCAAGCCAGCTATAGCTATGCATTCTAATCAACACCCAGTTTATTTTACTTACTTGGAGGCTCATATTACTGAAGACATAATATTGCTTTTCTACATCATGTAAATCTCTGCAGACATCTTCTAGTTTCTCCTTTTACATCTGTTTTATAGCAGTCTGCTTTTCTATGCACTTTATCTAATGTGAACTTCAGTGTAGCTTTACGTATTTCCATCCTGTTATTTCAGGGTCTACCCCTTTCCATTTGTCCCTTGTTTAAAAAAAATGTAAAGGAGCCCTGTCAGTCCATTTTGGGATTGTATATATTCCATATGAGCCATATTTGTTTCTTAGCCTTCCCTCCCAAATCATTAAGCTGCCATTTCATTTTCTGTTAACTATACTTCTATTTTAGAGCTGTAAGTACCATTTCAACACGATTTCAGCTCTTTCAACTCCCACATAATTCACTTTCTATTATGGATGATTTCTGTCCCTTAGTTGTGTCATATTATCTTATCTCCACCTTAATCTGATGTATCTCTCTCTATATACATATATATATATATATATATATATATATATATATATATATATATATATATTTATATATATGTGTGTATATAGGTTTACTAGCAAAATCATGAAACACCTATTGATGAATGGTCACATCACTGAACCAAAACATTAGAAACTGCTACACCAATTGCCCTGCCTGTCGAAACATTTGAAAGGTAGGAATCAGCATTCAGCATTATTTTTACCGCTCACTATCCGGTAAAAACACTATTCACACTTCATATACATTTATACTGTTTTGCAGGCGAGCAAGCCACCCTGCACCCCCCACACCCCCTGCTAATTATATATTCTAACTCCAAGATTATACTAGAGTGAGGAAAAGAGTACTTTTACTGATCACTACTGTAGTGCAATCCAATTGAAAACAGTGGCACTCAGAGATGTGAATGCAAGATATGAAGCAATGTTTCGGAGTCGACAGGATTTTCAATTGCAATTTTAAACATTTACACCTTTACCCTCGACCTTTTGAATGACAGTAAGGTGAGTTTCAGAATTTTGATAGAAACTATATATATATATATATATATATATATATATATATATATATATATATATATATATATATATATATATATATATATATATATATATATATATATATATATCTATATAGATATATATATATATATATATATATATATATATATATATATATATATATATATATATATATATATACGTTCATAGGCTCAAAGGTGTGTACTATGCTAATGACCCTGGAGCCTTCACAAGCCTAGCCATAGTAGTGCCCCGGCATCGTGCCACCCAACATTAGATCCCAGTGCCTCTATCAAGTAGAGCCATGGAGTGATCCCAGAGGTGAACTTTCCATTTCCCATCGACTCAACAAGATTTCTCTTGAAGAGGGCTAGTGAGGTGCTCTGCTTGACATGTATGGGAAGTCTATTCCAGAGCATCTGGGTTATGAAGCTGTCCCTTCAGCATGTTCTGTTGATTGCGGTAATGAGGTTGAGATCTCTGGAGTGTGTAGTGTGGAGGGATTGGGATTTCTTTAAATACAGCATTTTTAACATAGCTGGGTCAGACATGGCTTTGTAGGTCAAGCAGAGATCGCCACTTATTAGACGATATGAGACAGAGAATAGCTGAAGTTTTTTGAGTCTGTCCATGTACGACATGTTTAAGGCCTAGGATCCTCTTTGTGAGGTACATTTGTAACCTTTCCAGCTGTTGTATGTGTCTAGTGAGGTACATGTCAAATGGGGTATTAAACTCGATGACTGGCGTAATGATGGAAGAGTAGAAAGTGATGATGACCTCTTTCTTCCTGGATGCAAAAACCTTGGTAATGAGATGTGCCACATAGAAGGACTATCTGACCACAGTGGCAATGTGGTGGTCGAAGGAAAGGTTGCTGTCAACCTGTGTCTCCAGATCTCTTATAATGCCTTTGGTGTTCATTGGGCACCCATCAATGTGGTAACTAGTGGAAACTGAGTGTTTCCCAAAGGGGATAACGATACATTTTTTGGCATTAAGCTTAAGGCCATGGTTTCAACATCAGTCATTGGTCTCAGTGAGGCCTTTCTGTAGGAAGTCTACATCACTTGGGGAGTTAATAATGGCTCCCAGCTTGCAGTCGTCTGTGAACTTGTCCAGTCATAGCCCCTCCATGTTGGCCTGGACTTCTGAGAAGTAGATGCCAAACAGGACAGGACCCAGGACCGATCCCTGTGGGACCACTCATGACTGGTCGGCAGTCTGAGTTGGATTCTGCTACTTTCACACTGTGGGCTCTATCTGTGAGCCAATTTGCAACCCACCTAGTGATATAGGGGTTGATGCCTAGTTTGCTGAGTTTATCAATAATTCCTGAGTGGGGAATGGTATCAAAGGCCTTGGCCAGATCAAGGTAGGCTGTATGAACTGCCTTGCCCTCAACCACAGCTCTGGTGACTGATTCAAGGGAGTCAACCAGGTTGAGCAGGCATGATCTACCTTTAACAAATCCAAATTGCATGGGATCTAGAGTTTGGAGATTCCCTATATCCTTATTAATTAGATCCATGATGATGAGCTCCATAGCCTTACATATCAGATTTGTCAGGCTAATGGGGGTGATAATTCCCAATGTCTGTAGTTGCCCCCCTTTTATGGAGAGGGATGACTGTAGCAGTGCACCATTCGGTAGGGACAAAGCCTGAGATGAGGCTGTGATTGAACAGGGGACATACAGCTGTGGTGTCAGTTCACTTTGTAGTTCATGTAGAACACATCCAGGGATATTGTTGGGTCCCATGGAAGCTGTATTCTTGGCTTTGTACAATGCAGCTTTAACCTGTGCTGCAGTAATGCTGGGTGCTTGCATTCCTCTGGTATTGTGATTGGTCCTTTGGGGGGGGGGGTAAAGATGGCACTGAATCTGTCAGCCAGTATGTTGCAATATCTGTTGGCTCAGTATAGGAGGTACCATTCTGCAGTAATTCAGATCAAACCTGGGTATTGTCACGGAGATTTTTGATATAACTATAGAAGGCTTTTTTGTTTTTAGTGTCTGCCACAATTCTGCCTTCATAGCTGGCTTTAGAGGTTTTGATGAGGGATCTCAACTTTTTGTTGAGGCTAATAAGGGAGTTTTTCCAGTCTTGGGACTTCACCTTTTTCTGCAACAGTTTCTTCTTTCTGTTGTAGAGTTTATTAATGGCAGGGAACCACCAGATTGGCTTCCTTTTTTTTGGAGGAGAGCGTATTGGTACTGTTGGGTATGGCTAGTTCCATGCATTTATGTACGTGTTCATACAATGCATTGGTATATGATTTGGCAGTTATGCATCTATTTTCCATTGACATGGGTGCCATGATGTTAGCCACCTCTGTTTTTAGGATCCCAAAGTCAGCTTTGGAGAAGTTTTTCATGGTGGATACCTTTGCGGGGGGTTGAGATGTGGATTTCCATGGTTGGATCTAACCAGGGAGGAATTGACTATTGGTATAGAGCATTGGTTGCCCATGTTAGTAATAACCAGGTCAAGGATGTTGCTTCCTCTAGTAGTGGCAAGAATGAGCTGGTCCAGGGCATTGGAACTGATGAATTCCAGGAAGAGTTGGACCAGTGTATTGATGCATGAGCAATTTTCCCAGTTGATGGAGGGGTAGTTGAAGTCACCTAGTATGAGAGTGCTGGGTTGGACCCTAATAGTTTCCAGGGTGCTTAGGAATGTGGAGCGACAGTCTTGGGACATGATTGGGGACCTAACACAGGCTATGAGCTGAATTGCCGTCTTACCCAATGTTAGTTGTACCTGAAGTATCCCAGCTGCGTTATGCTGGGCTACTAGTATGGAGGTGTGCATATCCTTTATGAATATGGAGACACCACCACCTTTGAAGCTTTGGGCCATGTTCTAGGATCAAAAGGTGTGGAATGCGTTATAGCCTGGTAGCACAGGGGTGCTTTCTGCTGCTTTAAACCAGGTCTTTGTTACACCACAAATGTTGATGCTCACCATTTTGAGGAGTGCTTCAAGCAAGTGCATCTTGAGATTCAGACTTCTAGCACTGAGCAGCATGACCCTCAGATTGCATTTATTTATAGCTGTTATGGTGGTAATTTGGTCTTTGGGACATTGCTTAAAAAGGCACTATAGGGGTGGCAGGAGCCTCAGCCAGTATCCGGAAACCCAGGGATGACAATGCAGGCCATCTCTGGCAAAGCATCGAGGTCTGTCACTCATGTATTATATGTATGCATATCTATATCTATATCTATATATATATATATATATATATATATATATATATATATATATATACACATATATGTATATATTTAAATATAAATATTTATATATATATATATATATATATATATATATATATATATATATATATATATATTTAGATATATATATATATATATATATATATATATATATATATATAGATATATATGTATATATATATATATATATATATTTATATATAAAATGCACTACCCTGATATTTGCTGTCTGACCCCAGTCCTCTTTCTCTTATCTACTCTTACTGATAATTTAAGCCTGCATTAGACATTCTGGGACAGTGTAGCACTCATCCTTGTTCCTTCTTGTATAATGCATGCTCTGTATTGTCTCACCATACTACTAAAACATTTGGGTTAGAATTTGTAACACAGATTTCAGTAAAGTGCATAGTAGCATATTTGTACAACTTGTGAAATATGCTTGAAAGGCAATGTTATAGTCAGTACTAATATCTATATCACTAAAGGAGCTACATTCCTGTAAAACAATATAATCTACATGAAGACAATAAAAGTTGTTTGATTCCTGACCTGCATCCTGTTTGTAACTATGCAGTTCTACTGATTAACATCTGAAATACCTTTATCCTTCTCTCTATCATCTACTCCACTTCTATCATATAATCGCCTCTTATATACTTGTATTCTATTGATTTTAGCTGTGACCCCCTTTGAAACGTACATAGTACTTTTGTACCTAGTTAGTCCCCAGCTAAGGATATTATACCCTTCACTGCTAATAAAAGGCAAAATTCTATTTGCATGGGTAATAATAACACAAATATTAGAATTGGAAAAAAGAATATTTATCATGACAAAATAACCTTTCTGAATATCCAGTTTAAAAAGTCCATTTTGAAACTGTTCCACTGTTGTGTGGTATCCCTAGTGTCCTACATCTCAACCACCTTCAGTCCTCTTTTGAGCTCCTTTCATTTTCCATCCTTACCAATTAGTGTCGAAAAATAATTTTATGTACCAGCAACTCACCTCAGTAGTACACAGTACAGGTGTTCATCTGTAGCACTGTCGGCCCTTATCTGTACTATAGGGCTGGCTAGAAGAGAACGATAATAAGGTATGTGTCTGTTTATCTCTGTCTTATTCGCTTTTAGGGGAACTATCACTTTTATACTTTTGTTTTAAAAAGTTGTTAACCCTTAATTAAGGAAGGGTTGGCATAATGGTTAAGGTGCTTACCTTATAGATACAAAATACAGAGTTTGATTCTGATATGTGATAATTGGCTCAACTTTAAATGGCCCACAAGGGAAAATAGCAGACACAAGGTACAGGGTTTGATTCTGATATGGGATAATTGGCTAAGCATAAAATGGCCCACAAGGGCTGGTAGAAGACATAAGGTACAGGCTTTGATTCTGATATGGGATAATTGGCTAAGCTTACAATTACTCACAAGGGCAAATAACCATATACTAATCTGTGAGTCAAAGCTATTTTTTCTGTGGATAAGCCGGTGTTATTTTCCTTTTGTAGGTTTGGATAAGTGATTAAAATGCCTTTCCATGTGTTTTGTTGTGGAAAAAGTTTTTTTTTTAAAAAACTCATCAGTTTTTCCAACTATTGCAACTAAACTTACCTGGGAATCAGGCCCCCTTTTTTTGACTTAACCATGGAAAAACTCAGCTGTACCATCTTCCTGCCACAAAAAATAAAGAAGAATGTTAACCTTTGTTACCGCAGCAAGCTGATAGGTTTCCTAGCCCTCAGGTGAGTGACTCTGTTGTGTCCACAGATGGTTTCTCAGACCATTTATCTTCTTCCTTGGGTCCTTCTGGTGTATGCTTTACAGTTGCTATGGATTGGGGGGGTAGACATACCCGCTGTAGCTGTTGGTGTGCCCTTGTCCAGCAAAGGACAGAAAAGCCATACTTTTCAGTCCTGAGAGAAGGGGTAGGAAATTCGTCTCTGCTTAGCCAATAAGCTGTACCCATCCCTAGGGAGATTATGGCTGGCAATTCTGCATCAGTTTTTTTAGAACTTCCTGTCCAAAAAAAAAAAAAGCATATGTCTTCTCCTGCTTCAGTGACACCAGATAAGGGTAATTTACTGGGCTTAGCTCAGGTTCAGTACAGGCTCTTGACCTTTCCTATGGGGCTGTTTCAAAAGGAGATACTTCTTTTCCTGAAGAAATTCAAGATCTAAACCTCAAAAGGAATGTGAAGGGACAGTTGATGTTACATCTCCACAGATGTGTGACTTAGATTCTGAGGACAGTCCCTGTGAAGGATTCTCTTTCTCTGAGACTATTTCCAGAATGAATCGGTTGTTTCAGTGGGAAAATGGGGATATTTCTCAGTTCCAGAATCTACACCTATTCCTCCTGCTCTTTCTGCTTTCGAGGATGTTTTTGTCAGAGCTTGCAGCTTCCCTGACAGTCAGTCGACTGCCCTTGAAAAAAAAAAGCAGATAGATTAAATGCAGTTCCTGCATCTTAAGTTTTCATATACTAGTACTACACATGACCCAGAAGAGATAGCTTTAGTGAACCCAGGTGCTTCTAAGCATTTTGTTAATACTAATCCCTCTCCTTCTGACAAGGACGTGATGGCCTTTGATATGTTTGGGAAAATTTGCATGCTTTTGCAACTCTTGTCTTCAGAATTCTCAGCTGTGAGGCTCATATGCAAAAGTTTATGCTAGCCACCTGTGATAATTTGAAGAATGCTTTGGCACTGGTTTCTTCTTGTGAAGAATAAAGTGCTTTGTGTAATTTGGTTCTGCTGTTTCTCAAGTCAAAAATATGTATATAAGTCTGCTGATACTACTTCCAAGGCTGCTGCCACTAGAACAGTTTTGAGGAGCTCTGTCTGACCACATCACAAAACGTCCCAGTGGATCTTTAAAATAAAATTTTGAATTCTCCCTTGGATAGTAAACTAGTTTTTGGACCTCCTTCTGCAGAGGTCTTTAAAAATGTGATGAGAGGAAAGTCGATTCAACGTATCTCCCAACTTTTTCAGTTCTCCTTCTCCAGGTCTACCAAGGGATTCTGTGCTCCCTCATCTAATTTTAATAAAAAGAAAATACAATCACAGACGTCTGCTGATAAACAGATGTTTAAAAAGTAGTAGCAGGGAGGTTTCAAAAAGAAAGCAGGAATCCCCCTGAACAGAGAACAATCTAATAAGTCTGAATGAGTATATGATGGACTTTCTTCCCCCTTCCATCCTGGAAGTAATCCATCAAGACTACAGATGACAGTGGGAGTCTCCCCTACCTATTCAGGGGATTTCTTCTCATCTGCCAGGCCATACTCTTGTGTTAACCCCTGTCATCCAGAATTTGCTGGCTCTGGATGTGATAAAACCTGTCCCGCCTCCTCAATTATGAGAAGGATTTAATTCAAGAATGTTTCCCATGTCAAATTAAGAAGTTTCTTAGAGACGTGTTCTGGACCTTTCCTTACTGAACCAATTTGTGATAGTGCCCATGTTCAAAATGCTGTCACTTCATAAATTGTTACCCTTTATTCCCCATTAGAGTTTTCTACAGACCTTAGATTTGAAAAATACATATTGTCACATTCCTGTAGATCCAGATTTCAGATGTTTTTTAAGGTTTTCTGTGTCTGGATTACATTACCAGTTTTCAACATTACCCTTCATGCTATCTACTACTCCAAGGGTGTACATAAAGTGTGTAGCTCCTGTTTAGTCTACTGCAGATGACAAGACATTCACTTTTCCCTTATTTAGACAACTTGCTTATTTTTCCAAAATCTTTTTTGAAATGTCAGCGGAGAAGTTAATAAAAAAAGCAATGGTGAGTGAATGTTTAATCTGATAAATTCCCTGTTGTTTTATGTTTGGAATGAAAGTGCTCATTAAACTGATGTTCTTGTAGCTTTACCTCATTGGCCAGCAATTATTTATGCTAACTACATAATAAATGGCAATGCTAAAAAGCAGTTTGTTATTTATTTTTGCTCATGTGATTATGAAACCCAATAAGATATTACTCTAGAGTCAAATGTAGTGGGTTTACATTGTCAGAGAAACAAGTCTGTGATGTTACATGTCAAAAAAGATTCCTCATTATGGAGGATGCTGGTTTCTTTTCTGCTTAACCAAAGAAATCTTTCTGGTTGTATCAGCTTTGTACAAAAAACATGTACAGATAGATAGAGAGTTAGAGACAAAAATATGCATTTACAGGTTCAAAGGCAACAATGGGTTAATATTTGTACTCAAATTAGGAAGAAGAGTGGAAATGAGTAAATTTGTAAAAATGGGTGCAACACATACACACACACCCCATAGATATATATATATATATATATATATATATATATATATATATATATATATATATATGTATGTGTGTGTGTGTGTATATATATATATATATATATATATATATATATATATATATATATATATGATTTACCTTCAGTTGCTCAACTAACATGAATGTCGACATCCTGAAGGTAAACCACTGTACACTGAAAACAGAATTGTTGACTTCCTAGTACACCTGCACCAAGGTTGCTTCTCAATGCATACAAATTTTAGTTAAAAAAATAAATAAATAACTTCTCTCAGTCTCCCCATATGGGGTCTGTGCCCCCCACACACCTTGCTAATTATCTATACTAACTCCAAGATCACACAATCCCTTAGGAAAGGGAAACTTCCCCTATCCAAGCATTGTTGATCTTGCACACCTGAAGAATATTAACATAGTCGACTAAATGAAGTAGATTAGATAGATGTTGATCAAACTCCCTGCCAAGAAAATATATATATACAGAGAGAGAGAGAGATGTAGATATACATATAGATTTATATGTATTTTTTTAGTTATGATAAAATTCTTCTGTGTTGGCTGTATACAATGTGTTAAGTTAGATGACAATTAGTGAACCATTTCATGAGAGAAGAGAGAAGAGATATGCTTTATTTATGACAGACTTGCCTTTAACTGCTTTATTCATTAAACTACACAAACATATAATTTAGAAGCTGAATGAGCCACTGTATGTTTGCAGAATCAGGACAAAAGATATATGTAAGAAGAAATGGACTATTTGTCTTCTTGTTGCTTTCTGTAGAAGTATTAGTTTCCTACAGTGTTGACATTAGTGTGAAGAAAACCTATTCTGGGGAATGGAATTACTATTGTTGCAAGTGCATGTGACAGGGGCCGTTAGGTTCACTGCTATAGAAATGAGTGGCTTAAGCTTTACAGTTCTATAATTACAGACACAGACACATGACAGATTTTCTTTGAGTTGCACTTTTGGACTATAAGAGACAAATAATTTCTGGCAATTTAGTTGATTAAAAAGATATTAAAATTACCAAGGTATTATAAAGATTCCTAAAGGTTAGAGCAGGATCTTAATTTTAAAGCATACTTCACCACTGACTTTTACATCTGCTCATGCCAGACTTATCTGCAAATATCACTCATAACCCTACACAGTATTTGCTTCTGAGACGGTAACTCTGGATTATGTTTTATTATAAAGCAATTACAAAACCCAGACAGCAGAAGCTACGTGCAGCTGTCTGACAACTCAGGAGGTTACACATGCCACCACACTGAAGAAAAATGCATTTCTTCTGAGACAAGTCAGATGATTTCTGACAATGACGGCCTACTTAGGGCAATGAAGCATGTCTCTGATAAGATGAAGCTGGTATGGAAGACTGCACCCAGGTTGCCTGGCAGGAACCAAAATATGGTGTCATCTCTATATATAGATCTTCTAAATAGCTAGACAGAAGGTGTGCTACAAACTGCTAATCCAGATGGAAACAAATCACTGCAATGACTTTAGATTTAAGTGTTTAGTTCTGCATATAACCTCTTTTAAGGGTTTCTGTTTATTTCCGTATTGTTAAAGAGATATCAGTTAGACATGGAGAGAAATCAGTAACTAATAATCGCCTTAAATGTTCAGCCCTTGCCCGTGGATTTTAGAATATCATTTCAAACTAGTTATGAGTCACAATAATTTGCCTCAAGCACATGGGACAGTACAAAAGGATGTTAACCTGATTACCTGATTGTCTGCAGTACTATCAGAAGGAACAAATGACTTTGGACTAGTGGACATCTAAAAATAAGACTTTAGTCATGTGATCATAATTACATAGTTATCCATTTTGTTTTTATTTTTTTTTATGAAAAAAAGACACTAAATAATATTTTCTGATATCTGCTACTGTTATAGCACTATGCTGTGGTAAGTTGCTACAGATATATATATGTATATATGCATCTACTTCAGTAGATTGACTTACCTAAAGGCCGAAAACCAGAATGCCAAGACAGAAATGCCAGAGCTGCAGAATACCGAATACTGACATATTCAAATGTTAGTAGTACAAAAAACATAGTGCATTCATTCTGCTCAGCTACAAAAGCACTTTGCAGGGGAGCAAGCCCCCCCTGAACCCCCCACGTGGGAGGAGGCTGCACCCCCACATCCCCTGCAACTTATATATACCAACTCCGAGATCGCACTACAGTGGGGACAAGGGCAATTTTCCTAATCATCACTGTATAGCAATCTCCATGTTTGTGGTACTTTTCTACCTCAGAGGAATTAATGCACTACGTTTTCATACTATTGTCAATCGAACCTGTCAGTATTCAGTATTCAGAAGTTCCAGTATTTCTATCTTGGCATTTTGGTTTTCAGTCTTTAGGTAAGTCAATCTACTGAAGTAGATTCATATATATATATATATCTATATATATATCTATATATATATATATATATATATATGGGTCTACTTTAAAATGTTGACTTATCAGAACAGTGACTTTAAAATCAGTGAGACCACAATACTGAAAGTTAACAATGCTGAACTCCAGGAACATCACAATTTAACTCCGGGAAAGTAACCACTGGGTCACCAATACAATACGAACGGAAGCAAGCTAAACCCACAAATGTGGATGGCTGCACCCTCCCACACCCTCCTAACTAAATATGCCAACTCCAACATTGCACTACAGTGGAGAACAGGGCAAAAGTCACCATAGTGGTGCAGTGGTTACTACCCCAGAGTTCAATTGAGATATTCCGGTAGTTTGGTATTATGATCTTTCAAAGTTGTGCTCTCGCTGATTTGCATGGTTGTGCTCTCATTGATTTGCAAGTCAACGTTCTGCTAACTTGATGTTTTAAAGGGGACTCATATATATATATATATATATATATATATACATTTTTGTGTGTGTGTGTGTGTGTGTGTGTGTGTGTGTGTGTGTGTGTGTGTGTGTGTGTGTGCGAGTGCATGCGTAACAGCAAGTCATAAGCACTTGCAGTGTACATAGACTGAAGAGAAACATTTCCTTCTCTGATTTCTGATCAGTGCACAGAGTGACTCATGAGATAACAGTAGCTAGTACTAGTTCACACTGAAGCTGTGATAGGACAGTTTTAGAAAAATCTTGTAGGAGATACAACTGTATCTATTCTGGCTATCTATCTATACCTATACACATGCACACAAATATAGAGCGATAGATAGATAGATAGATAGATAGATAGATAGATAGATAGATAGATAGATAGATAGATACATAGGCTGATAGGCAGATAGATAAATATACGCACACACATATATAAACATGCACATATATGTCAACAACTTGATACTACCTTTATTGTGCATATGGTACATATGTAAATAAGATGTAATGTTACAATAACCTTGTGTTATTCACATGTAATGCCACTTCTATGACAAACTTTTGTTGTGTTAAGTTTTAACTCGTGTTACTCTTTGTATTTTATTGTATTGTCCATTATAACTACTTTGATTACTACTTTCTGGCTTGTGTTTGAAATGGGCCCATTCTAGAAATACCTTTCAACCTCTCAGCACAAGAAATCTGGACAAAATCTAAATAATGGTGAGGATGAAGGATTAAAATAGGGACAGATTTTAAATATTATTCTGATAATCTTAGAAAGCTGCAAGTTTTGTGTTAGCATGCGTTTTCTGGAGGTTCAAAATTCTGAAACTCAAGTGTATGTCATTATTTAGTGACTTAAATCCTAAGAGATTTGCCAGAAAGCCACACATGTTATGAGGAGCAGACCAAAAATATGACGCAAAAATCTGGACAATTGAGAGGTATAATTTTAGATTAGTTCACTACCCCAATTAATAAACATAAAAATTAATTAATTAATTAATTATTCAAAATAAGAGGCATTAGATATAAAGATGCTTTTACAGAGAAGGTTTACTACAAACTGATTCTGAGATAATATATATATATATATATATATATATATATATATATATATATATATATATATATATATATATATATATATATATATATATATATATATATATATATATATAAAAACTCAGTCATTGGGGATGCATAAGCCAGTGCATTTCATCGTACCGGTCCTAAGCCCAGATAAATGGTGAGGGTTGTGTCAGGAAGGGCATCTGGTGTAAAACGTTTGACAAATTACATATGCAGACAACAATACAGATTTCCATACCACACTGGTCGAGGCTCAGCTTAACAATGACTGGCACCAGTACTGTTAGCCAACAGCATGTTCATGGAAATTGGGCTACTGTTGGCTGAAGGATAAGGAGAAGAAGATGGGGAAGGCATGCCCAAAGGCAGGAATTGAGGAGGAAGGTCAGGAGTGTGGTAGTGAGGGTAGGAGCTTTGAATGTTGGCTGTATAACTGGTATAGAGAGAGAGCTAGCTGATATGATGGAGAAAAGGAAGGTTGATATATTGTGTGTGCAAGAGACCAGATTGAAGGGGAGTAAGGCCAGGTGTATCAGAGGTGGGTTCAAATTGTTCTATCATGGTGTGGATGGGAGGAGAAATGGGGTAGGGGTTATCCTGAAGGAACAGTATGCCAAGATTGTTTTGGAGGTAAAAAGATTGTTGGATAGAGTGATGTTTATGAAGCTGGAAATTGATGGTGTGATGATGAATGTTGTTAGTGCATATGCTCCACAAGTTGGGTGTGCGACGGATGGGAAAGAAAAATTTTGGATTGAGTTGGATGAAGTGGTGGTGAGTGTATCTAAGGGAGAGAGAGTGGTGATTGGAGCCGATTTCAATGGGCATGTTGGTGAGGGTAACAGAGGGGATGAGGAAGTGATGGGTAGGTATGGTGCTAAGGAAAGGACTGTAGAACATCAGTTGGTGGTAGATTTTGAAAAAAGGATGGACATGGCTGTTGTGAATATGTATTTTAAGAAGAGGGAGGAGCAAAGGGTGATGTACAAGAGTGGAGGAAGATGCATACAGGTGGATTATATCCTATGCAGGAGGGCCAGTCTGAAGGAGATTGGAGACTGCAAAGTGGCGACAGGGGAAAATGTAGTTAGGCAGCATAGGATGGTGGTCTGTAGGATGACATTAGTGATCAAGAAGATTAGTAGTGTGACGGCAGTGCCAAGAATCAAATGGTGGAAGTTGAAAAAGGGTGATTGTGAGGGAGAGTTCAGGGAAGAGTTAAGACAGGCACTGGGTGGCAGTGAAGAGTTACCAAATAGCTGGGTAACTACAGCAGAGCTGATAAGGGAGACAGCTAGAAAAGTGCTTGGTGTGACATCTGAACAGAGGAAGAGGACAAGCAGACCTGGTGGTGGAATGAGGAAGTACTGTAGAGTATAAAGAGAAAAAGGTTGGCGAAGAAGAAGTGGGATTGTCATAGAGATGAAGAAAGTAGACAGGAGTATAAGGAGATGAGGTGTATGGTGAAGAGACAGATGGCGAAGGCTAAGGATAAGGTGCATGGAGAGTTGTATGAAAGGTTGGACACTAAGGAGGGAGAAAAGGACCCATAACAATTAGCTAGACAGAGGGACAGAGCTGGTAAAGATGTGCAGCAGGTAAGGGTGATAAAAGATAATGAGGGAAACATACTCACAAGTGAGGAGAGTGTGTTAAGCAGATGGAAAAATACTTTGAGGGGCTGATGAATGAAGAGCATGAGAGAGCAGTTTGGATGATGTGGGGATAGTGAATCAGGAAGTGCAATGGATTAGCAAGGTGGAATTAATTATATCTATGATGATGAAAATTGGAAAGGCTGTTGGTCCAGATGACATACCTGTGGAAGCATGGAGGTGTTTAGGAGAGATGGCAGTGGAGTTTTTATCCATATTGTTTAATGAAATATTGGAAAGTGAGAGGATGCCTGAGGAGTGGAAAAGAAGTGTTTTGGTACCTAGTTTTAAGAATAAGGGTGATATGCAGAGCTGTAGTAACTACAGAGAGATAAAATTGTGTAGAGCATTGAACCTTTGTGTGCTTAAAAACTTTGATGCTATTTTCCTGTTTGTTTACTGTATTAATGGTCATTTAAGGACTTGTTTGCCTGCTGTGTTTATTGCTGTTTAGACATGTAAAGTCATTGCACATTTGTTTGGTAGAGGCTTCCTACACTGTCCTAATCTTCATCTATGTTTCTTTTTCTTCCCTCCTAGGACACCTACTTAACTTCCTGCCCAACTGAACCCACCCCCTTTGAAAGGCATGCAATGTAGAGAGACTGCTGTTAATACTGTTCTGAATCCACTCGCAGTCCAAATATTATTGTTTTTTACAAAAAATCCTGAAACTAAGGAAACAAGTTCAATACTTATGTACTTTAACTATAGAGTATTGTAGGGCACTGCTCAGGAGTCCCATAGCACTGGTAAAATCACACTAGGCTTTTCATAATCCTTTCTGTTAAAAATTTAAACTTTTAAGTGGGAAAGCCCAAAAGGACAGGGCAGTTAATGTTTAACAGTAGAAAGGACAAACAACATTATCAGGGAAAGAGTGATTACTTGCACCTTACCCACTTTCTCACATTGTTTCTGTAGTCTCGTGGCCTAGCTGAACCCGCTCCAGTCACCTCACTACGCTCAGCTCACTCTGCTCCCCTACCCTACCCCTAATTCCCACCCACCCCGACTGCAACTAGACTTATTCTATCCCCTGCTCACCTGACCAGCCCCTCCACCAATCAGCAGCCTTCAATAATTCCACCCAACCACCCCCAAACTAAACTCCCTACCCAATACCCAAACTAAGTACCAAAGATTCACCCTCACCACACCCAGTCTATTTCCTCAACCACAATACTTTTAAACACCAAAGCTCCACCTAGACAAATCATGCAAGGCATACTACCACTACTACTACTAACTGTCACTACTCTAGCCTACACCACATCCATATACAGTAACACACCATTAAACAATACCTTCCACATAACATACTTTCACATATACACACGCAAACACAAATGTTGTCATCTGCTCCACATGATTTAATGATAGCTCATTATTTTATATATACAAAACACACACCACACTACCTCTCAGTAGACAAACAATATCTAGATCAAATATAGACCTAGCACATGCTATAAAACGCACACTATTCCTTAAAAATGGCTACTAATCTCAGGGGACATACAGCCCAACCCAGGTCCATGCAACAACATTCTCTCAGACAAACAGATATCAAGCCTACTTATTATTAACCTGAACACTCGAAGTATATCTAACAAACTACATGACCTACATGTAGTCATAGCCCACTACTCCCCAGATATACTAACCATTACTGAGACCTGGCTAAAACCCACACCCAAAATGAAGAAATTCTCCCCCAAGTTATAACATCCTAAGACTAGACAGAGGTGCCAAGAAGAGAGGTGGATTTGCAATTCTATTTAAAAACACACTTAACCTCTAGCCTCTGCAAACCCCACTACCCAAATTTCTGAATGCCGAAACATTAGGCTCTGTTTTATCTCTAAACAACACAAAGAGAATCAACATTCTCTGTAGTTACATCTCTCCAGGAAACAACTCTCCTATAATCGAGGAAATCTTACAATGGACTAGAGATAACCTGCCCCACAAAACTATCCTATTAGGTGACCTAAACTTAGACTGGCTAGCCTGCAACTCTGACAGTCCCTCAAATCATATTAACTTATTTGGATTCTCACAACTAATCCAAGAACCCACCAGAGTTGACAGAAAATCCCAAAAACAATCAATCCTCAATTGGACTTTAGTAAAGTTCCCCAAACAAAATTACCAAGTGGGCTGTCTACCTGATGAACTTAGTGATCACTTCCCCACATTCCTCCTTCAGAAATGTATAAACATACCCAAACCCTTACTTTATAAGCAAACTAGGGATGAACACAAAGTAAATCCATAAATTCTTAACAGTATGTTACAACAATGTAACTGGCACCCACTACAAACTCTAGCATTAGACCAGGCAGTTGAGTTCTTCAATAGTACTTTTATGAATGTTCTTAATACAGTCTCTCCTATTAGAAAACTTAAAACTACAGTAAACTATGCTCCTTGGCTGAGTAGGACCAGAAAAGCCTTACTAAAGTCCAGAGATAAAGCCTGGAAGATCTGGAAAAAGAATAAAACTAGCCTAGGCAGACAAAACTATCAACAACTTTAGAATCAGGCCAAAAAACAAACAAAACTGGATAAATAGAACTACTTCCTAGGTATCCAAAACAAACATTCCAAAAAACCAAAAGAAATCTGGCAAGCTATCAATTCCCTTCTAAAACTCTGCAAAACTATCACCCCAGCACCTAACACCAACATTAATAATGACAGCATAGCTTATCAATTTAACCATCACTTCACAGAATCTATTCTGTCATTATCTACCCAACTATCCAAGAATAACTCTATACCCACCCCCACTACAAGTCACAATAATATACTTTCCTTTACGCTCTCACCCATACCAACCTCTATAATTAAAAAACTACTTCGAAACTGAAACCTACTACTCTCGCAGCTGATGGTTTACCTGTTAATTTCCTAAAAATAGCAGCATAGTCCTTAGGCTACCCTGTCTCAATTCTTATCAACCACTCCATACAGGAAGCATACATCCCTCAACTATGGAAAGTGTCATATATTATCCCCCTAAACAAAGGCGGCAACTCCTAAGAGCTATCAAACTACCGCCCCATTGCTATCCTATCCCCCCTGCCTAAGTTCCTTGAGAAATGCATACACTCAAGTGATGCACTTCTTAAACTCACATAATCTCCTCTCCTTCACACAGCATGGCTTCCGCCCAAACCATAGTCCAACTACTGCACTTCTCTCTTTTACTAATCAGGTTAACCAACTTAGAAACAACAATGTCATATCAGCTCTATTCTTAGATCTCTCTAAGGCATTTGACATGGTCTCAAATAACCTACTTTTAGACACTCTATCCTCCCTGTCCTTTGCCCTCTCCACTACTGCCTGATTCAGAAACTATATCTCTGACAGGAAACAATCAGTCCAATGGCAAGGTATAATATCACCTCTACTGCCAAATACTATAGGTGTTCCACAAGGCTCAATACTGGGGCCAATACTATTTTCCATTTTCACCAACAAACTACACACCTCCACCCAGCATGCATCACTTATACAGTACGCAGATGATTCCACCCTAATCTGCTCAGCCCCATTCATTACCACTTTACAAAAACTTACCCAGGAATCCTTCAGCTCCGTTGAAAAATGGATCACAAATATCCAACTTATTCTAACCCCCAACAAGACCAAATTACTCCTATTTACCCCCAACAAATCCAAAACTACTCCTCTTTCCTTTACTATCACCTCCAGTAATGGCACCGCAATTTCTCCCTCTCCCCATACTAAGCTCCTTGGTGATGAAATAGATAAAAATCTTCACTTTGATGATCATATTTCTCAAACCATCAAAAAAGTACATATAAAATTGGGAACATTATACAAACACAAAAACTTCCTATCAGACCAAGCACGGGTCACCCTAGCCCAAACCCACCTTTTGTCTACCCTGATGTATGCAACACCAATCCTAACCCACATCAGGAAAACAGACCTAGACCAACTTGAGTCATATTACAATAATATTGCAAAATTTTCCAATAACTCTGCTTTTAGAAGCCATCATGGCCTCACCCTAAAGGAACTACAGTGGCTAAAACTTCCTCAGTTACTTAGTTACCACCAACTAGTTCTCACCTTTAACATCCTAAAGAATCCTCACAAGACTCCAGCCCTAAACCAACTACTAATCCCATATTCAGCAAATCGTCCTCTCTGCTCATCCAACAAAACCCTTCTCTGTATATCCAATGCCAACAACACTTCTGGGAAAGCTCTTTTCTCTCATACCATAGCTAGAAAGTGGAATAATCTCCCCCAGAATGTCTCTTCCGCACCATCTATTTCACAGTTCAAAAAATCACTTAAGTCACACCTAATGGATTCCTGGCTCTGTCCTTGCATCACATAAACACTTTCCTTCTCTCTTCTAATCCTTCTTACCTTCTTCTCTTCTCTGCTTACTGCCTTAGTGATACAGTACTAAATTCCTCAAGTACTGCTATCCAGGGCCTATGTGCAAATTAAGCTTGCATGGAACAAACCTTTGTAAATATATATTATTTCTTGTATGACATATCTTTTGCTTGTATAATTACCACTGCATATATTGTTTAATGTGAAGCTTTTCTCCCCAGCCCTCTGCTGTAAATGGACCTCATTCCAGTCGGACTTTCCTAGTCAACAAATGTAAAATAAAATAAAAATAAATAAATAAAAATGGATCACTCATAGCATGAATTACGGGAAAGAGTAATGAAAACTAGGTTAAGAACAGAGGTGATGATTAATGAGCAGCAGTATGGTTTTATGCTGGGAAAGAGCACTACAGATGCGATGTTTGTTCTGAGAGTGTTGATGGAAAGCTATAGAGGAGTTGCATTGTGTCTTTGTGGACATAAAGAAAACATATGACAGGATGCATAGAGAAGAGCTGTGGTATTGCATTAGGAAGTTGTGAATGGCAGAGAAGTATGTGAGAGTGGTACAAGATATGTACGAGGGTAGTGTGACAATGGTGAGGTCTGCAGTAGGAGTGACAAATGCGTTTAAGGTGGAGGTGGGATTACATCTAGGATCAGCTCTGAACCCTTCCTTATTTGCAATGGTGATGGACAGGTTGACAGACGAGATCAGACAGGAGTCCCCGTGGATTATGATGTTTGTGGATGACATTGTGATCTGTAGTTAGAGTAGGGAACAGGTTGAGGAGACCCTGGAGAGGTGGAAATATGCTTTAGAGAGGAGAGGAATGAAGCTCAGGAATATATGTGTGTGTGAATGAGAGGTAGGATAGAGGAATGGTGAGGATGCAAGGAGAAGAGTTGGCGAAGGTGGATGATTTCAAATACTTGGTATCAACAGTTCAGAGTAATGGTGAGTGTGGAAGAGAGTTGAAGAAAAGAGCACAGGCAGGATGGAGTGGGTGGAGAAGAGTGTCAGGAGTGATTTGTGACAGATGGGTGCCAGTAAGAGTGAGAGGTAAGGTCTACAAGAGGGTAATGAGACCAGCTATGTTATATGGCTTGGAGACAGTGGCAATGACAAAAAGGCAGGAGTCAGAGTTGGAGGTGGCAAACTTAAAGATGTTAAGATTTCCACTGGGTGTGATGAGGATGGACAGGATTAGGAATTAGAATATTAGAAGGTCATCTCAGGTTGGACAGATCAGATACAAAGGCAGAGATGTCTAATTACCTTGGCCTGGACATGTGCTGAGGAGGAATGCTGGGTATATTGGAAAAAGGATGCTAATGATGGAGCTGCCAAGTAAGAGCAAAACAGGAAGGCCTAAGATAAGGTTTATGGATGTGGTGAGAGAGTACATGCAAGTGGCTGGTGTGACAGAGCAAGATGCAGCGGACAGGAAGAAACGAAAACAGATGATCTGCTGCTGTGGCGACCTTTCATTTCTGGTACATTTCTTGGACACAGAAATTACTCATGATTCTAAAACCAATCTGTTAAATTCCACTGTGTACAGAAAAGAAACTTTTAAAAATAACTATTTGGATTACATCAGCCAACACCCCACTTTTATGAAAAACAACATTGTAAGGGGTAAGTTTATTAGACTGTCATGGCTGAATAGTAACAACAAAAACTTTGTGCAAGAAGCTAACTTTTTAAAGCAACTTTTCATTCACAGGAACTATCCAATTAATATATTCGACAGGTGCTTGACTTCTTAGCAAAAGAAGTGACAAATTCCATGGGTTATCAAAGCTCAACGTTATCATGGGAATTTATGATTCTACATATTCCTCCAAGAGAGCTTTCTAGATCACAAACTATAATATGTATGAATATTTTTTTGCTGATGAAGTTGTATATAGCTACAAATTGGTTAGAACCAGATAAGACATCATGGGATAATTTTAAGCTTGTGGCTATAAAGCATATATTAGCACATAAATTACTTCTGAAGCAAAGTAACAAAAATATTAATAACCCGAAAATATGGGAAAAGGTTTTTAATATTATATTAGCATAATACTGTTATTAGTTATATATTAAAGTTTGGATGTATATGTGGAGGAAATAATGTTTTGGAACCATGTATGATATGTATGGATGCAAAATACTTCTACAAATGTTTTGGCTTTGTTTTTCTTCCCTGGTGTTTTCTTTTTTGGAATAATGACGATTTTTATATGGAAGCATTTCGTGTAGATATTGTATATAGTTTTGATAGAAATAGTAGTGTATTATGTGTGTGATTTTATTGTATTTGGAAAATATATATCAATAAAAATTTATTATGGAAAAAAAAAAAAAAGTGACAAATTCCAGCCTATCATTCGTTTTGGGTTCAACACTACCAGGAACAATTCAACAAACACAGAGAGAACATTAAGCTTCCTCCTATCTATTAGCATGGACATGCGAAAAATCAGAGAGTTAGTTTGCAGAAACTGGGAATTCATCACTAGCAAGAGACCTGTCAAAAAAAGCAAAACTCTTAAATGTAAATTCGAAGGAAATGACCATCCATTTTTACTTCAGATACTGCATATTGACAACAAGCCCCAAGGCATGTTCACCTGGAAAGTCTGTGTGGTCTGCAATAACATTTACATGGGCTCCCACTATGTTTTCAAACATTGTAACTATAAAGTTACATTTAACAGATACATTGACTGTCACAGCCTGAATGTGATTTATGCAGGCATTTGCAAAACTTGTTACTTTTTCTATATAGGTAAAACCACTCGAAAACTTTCTGCTCACATTAAAGAACACAATGCTGCTATAAGAAAAAAAGATTTCAGCAATGCCCTGGCATAACATAGTGTGCACTGCATGAACTTTGAAATGCTTACATTTTTTGTACTCGAGCAGGTTGATATTTTTGTCGGGGATGTTAACTCTTACCTTGAAGTAAGAGAATTAAAATGGCAACTTTTACTCAATGCAGAAAATCCCCCAGGCATTAATGACAATCTTAATATCAAATGTGCCTTGAGATGGTTTACATTACCAATCCCCTAGTCATGCTTCTGTTCTTCCTGATAGGTTGCTTACAATTTTATTGTTGCACATATCATTTTCTTTTATTCATCCTTTGTTTATCGATACTATAAAGTTGAAGGTGAGGTGATTTTTGTACATATGTTTTTGATGAAGTCCAGATACTAATAAAAGGACGAAAGTGCTAAAACTACTAGTCCGTGTTCATTTATTTTTTCAGCATGGTCATTTGAAGTTTGTTTTATTTATTTATTTTTATATTATAAATAGTGCTTTCATGAACTTAGAAAATCGCTAGAATAACAGGATTTGTGTTAGTATGCATTTTTCTAAAGAACATGAAGTCTAAAACTGAAATGTCTGTCATTATTTTGCAACTTCAATCCTTTTTATGAGGAACAGAGAAAAATCTGGACAGTTTGCAAAAACCTGCACAGTATAGGGGTATGCTACCTACCTTTTACACACACACACACACACACATACACACACACACACACACACACACACACACACACACACACACACACACGCACACACACACACACACACACACACACACACACACACACACACACACACACACACACACACACACACACACACACACATGTACACTTTGCAATCTCAAATATTGACGAAAATAACAAAAGTGCAGTTATTCGAAATTGCATGTTAACGAATGTTAGGTTTTCAAATTTGTGGTAGTTGTGGTGTGGTGTGTAGCCTATAATGTACTGTCTCTTTAAGGTATAGTGTATTCTGGGGTTTCAACATGGTGGCTGTCATGGTTATGTCCGGAAATAGGTAAGTTTGTGTTATTAAGGGTTTTAATGTTTTGTTTTTTAATCTTTTTGGAAATGTTAGGAGTAGGTCGGGTTAGGTAGGTGAGAGTGTGTTATGTGTAGGAGTTGATTTTTGTACATGTGTAGTGTGTGTGTTTTTCACGGGTGTATGTATGAAAGTCTGCAGTGGATATGTAGGACGAATAGTGGTGGGTTTGCTATGTTGTTTGTGATAGTGTGACCTCAGAGTTGGTATATATAAGTAGCAGGGGTGTGGGGGGAACAGTGCCCCACATGGGGGGGGGTGCAACGGCGCTTGCCCCCCCTGCTTATATGTATATTGCTTGGTTTTCATGATGTGTGTGTTCTATTGGTTTGTAATGTTGTAGAGTTGTTTGTGTGGTGGAGATTGTATTGAAAAACAGTGTTGCATAATGAAATTTTGGCATTATGACGTTTCAGTATTGTGACATTTGTTTTTTTAATTTTTTATTGTACTGGGTTTTCAACTTTCTCATCTCGATATACTGAAATTTTAGTGCAAGAAATCTGGACAAAGGCTGTCATAATGGGGGGGGGGGTCAAAGACCCAAAACAAGGGACACATTTTAAATATTGCTCTTATAAACTTAGAAAGTTGCTAGAATAATAGGATTTGTGTTAAAATGCATTATCTGAATGATGTGAAGTCTGAAACTCAAACACATGTCATTATTTAGTAACTTTAATCCTTAGATCATCCCAGTGATTTGTCAAAAAAAAGACAATTTTTATGAGGAACAGAGCAAAACTATAAGGCAAAAATCTGGACGATCTGTCAAAATCTGTACAGCTGATAGGTATGACACAATCATACAGCCCCTTCTTCCCTCTTATACCCCCCATACCTATCAATGTCTTAGAGCAAGAAATCTGGACAAACCCACAAATAATGGGGGGACAAAGGCCCAAAAGTAGGGACACCTCTTAAATATTATCTTTACAAACTTAAAACACTGATAGAACAACACATTTTGCATTCATAAGAATTTTTTGAAGGATATGAAGTCTAAAGCTCAAATGTCTGCCATTATTTTTTTTTACTTTAGTCTTCAAAGATTTGTCAGTGATTTGGCAGAAAAACACAATTTTATGAGAAACAGACCAAAAATACGAGGCAAATGTCTGGACATTCAGACAAAATCTGGACAATTGAGTGGTATAACCCCCCTACCTCCTACTTACACACACATACACACACACACACACACACACACACACACACACACACACACACACACACACACACACACACACACACACACACACGCACACACACGCACACACACGCACACACACGCACACACACACACACACACACACACACCTACCTCTGTCTTGTCCAGTCATGGTCTTCTGCGCAGTCTAAATATCTTCTGGAAGACAAAGACATAAACAATTGGTCAGACAGTCACAAGAGGTGTTTGAGACCTGATTTCACCTTCTGTGTATGTGCAACTGGACACAAAGGGCATTCTTAATGCCCTTAACATTTTTTTTTTTAAATTAAAAGAAAATTAATCTCCTGGCCACAACCAGTTGTCATAGCCAAAGTGCACCACAATTGATTTTACTTTTTCTGGACAATACGCTGTCGAGAAATGGCAGTCTCCATTTTCCAGACAGTGTTTCTTAATTCCAGACAGCCCAGAAGAATTCTGGATGGTTGGAAACCCTAATATATATATATATATATATATATATATATATATATATATATATATATATATATTTATTTATATAGATAGATAGACAGACCCCAGACTTCAGCAAGCTCTGGACGGCATGCAGGAATAGTGCAAGAGCTGCAGCAGGCAATATAGCTGCCGTGCGATCCAGGAATAAGCTACCAAGACGTGCATGAGCGCTCCTGCACTATTCCTGCATGGACACAGCCTCTGTATGCTAATTATCTCATTTGCTGGTGAAAACCATGCAAATGAGGTGAATTAGCGATCCAAGAAGCAAGCAGACATCCATGCAGGAATAGTGTATGTAGCCACCATCAGCCACAGGTACCTCACAGGTCATATCCCTGCTGTTGGGATGAGTACAATATGACCCTCATGTCTGTATGGGAATACCCACAGAATGCAACATGTTGAAGAGGTATCCCATGCAGGTGTGTCCCTAGCTGTAAGCAGCACCCTGCCAGCATCCACACCAATGGATTAATAAGGACAGAAACTATTGCCATTAACACCTTGCACACCCACCGTGTCAGCCTAGGGAAATACAGTGGCTTGCAGCCTGGGACTGTAGGAGTGACAGAATGCACTGGCCTGCTACAGATGGCCTGCATCACTACCAAATGCCCTACAGTCCTCTGTCAAAGGCCTGTGTCTCACCTGTACTGCCAATGTATGTTATCTCATGGAGTCCCAAATAACGACATAACACAGTCCACAGAACACAAATGCAAGGCCATGTCGACAAATCCCAGTAGCATGTTCACCATGTCCTACTGCATGAACTGTGGACCAACCCCTAAATACTGCTGGGATGAAGTGATAACTATAGGGATACTTATTAGATATTACTTGCATAATGTTAGGAAGAGAAAAGAATAACAGAGGGGGAGGTAGAAGCATGGACACCATGGAGTGTGTGAAGTCTGAAACTGTGATGTGTGCCCATACTATCCTTGCCTGCAAACACAGGAATGGGTGGCTACAAACCTGCTCATAAACCACAATGTGAAGGGGTAATGACCAGATATATGAGCCCTGTCTCTGAGTAACCTGTGTGAATCTGTACAGCTGAGAGGTATGGCCACAGCAGGATATGCCCATTCTGTCACGTCGATAGATGTACAACCATGGGATCCTCACCTACCACAGTACCAAGGTGCTGGACCATTTACACAGACCCATCAGCAAGTGTCTGCAGCTCCCTCTCCAGAATAGCATTATTGTGCAAGAAAATGTAGGCTGCAGACCATAATACTGGACACAGCTTCATTCATCTTGTATTCCTCAGGAAATTACTGTGAGAAAATATGTATATCTATTAGTAGTTGATGACATAATGCATCACAGTGTAAAACAGTACATATGTCTGAATATCTCTGCTAACACCAAAACTATGTAGCAGATGCAGCACAGACACAATTAGTTATAGTAGGAGGGTGGCCTAATGGTTAAGGTGTTTGCCTTACAAACAACAAGGTACAGGGTTTGAATCTCACAGGGGATAATTGGCTAGGCTTAAAAAATAGCTCGCAAGGGCAGTTAGCCTAGTACTAACCTATGAACCTATGAACCTATGAACTATCCTTTGCCCATTGTATCCCCATATTGTCATCCCATCTACAGATATCCTGCAGAAACAGGTTGCTAGCTGTAGGTGTAGAACACAAATGCCTGCACTGGAGTACAACCTACCTGGAATGGATTCACACATTCAGTACAGAAGGTCATACTGAGCATGCTTCCACAGTTAGAGAAACAAAGGGCATGTCTGACAGCAAAATACAGAAGAGTCATACTGGGCATGCTCCTACATGTAAAGAAATGAAGCCCATGTCTGCCAACAACAGTGAACTATACATATCTGTCAGTCGCAGATGTCTGTGCACACACCCCACATTGCACACCAGTCATGCTTTGCACACACATCGGATAGGAATGCACACATATATCCAAGGACAACACACTATAACAGGCCAAACTTATACAAACATAGATGTGGGGAAGAGAGAGACAGACAGTGACAAAGAGCTTCCCATCATGAGGCCTGTCCCACCCAGCACACATTCAATTGGCCAATATCACATGATGTGCCCATGTCTATCACTGTAGACATTTGCTTCTGGTAGCCCTCAGCACTATAGTGTCTGTGGTGCTTGTGATAACTATGTAACATTAGAGTACAGGTCGTTATTCATCTAGCAGTTGTATACACAGTCCTGTCAAATGTAAAGTTGTGTGTGACTGAGTGTTGTGTGTGTGTTTCCACAGGAATGGTTTATGGCCCATTCACACATACTGCACTCCCCATTGCCCTAGTTTAGCTAGCCTGCTAATGTCAGTCACCTTGAAATACCCCTTTGGGCAAGGTTTGAATCCCATCTGTGGCAAGTGTTTGTGTTTGTACCTCAAAGTTTTTGTCCCTATTTGCAGCCAGTACACATTAGCAGTCCTGCAGATATCACTCACTTTACAAGTATCTGTTGCAAATGTTATACCATGTCAAGTCGGTGGTGCATGTGGTAAATGTGTAACATAATGGTCCATAAAGATTGTTAGATAGAGGTTTGAATCTCACCCCTGGTAAATGTGTCATTAGGGTGAAATTATTTTTAGGATCTCTCTCCCACTACATCACCCAGTGGCAGTATTTACAAGGGCAGGTGATGTTCCTCACCTTAGAAGTACCTTGGGACAACATCCATCCAATACGCTCTGTGGCATGTGCGATAAAGGCAGTGCAGTGTAGTAGCAATACATAGGTAGAGGTTTGAATCTCAGCACTGGCAAGTGTGTGTGTCATTAGCATCCTGTGTGGAGGTTGCTGTAGTTGTGTAATGACAGCATTCATTGTGCAGCAGGTTTTGCTAAATTCTTGAATTCCACCTTACAAGGACAACAGATGTCACACAGCAGAGCGGCTGGTGTAGACAATCCATAGCCCTACATGTGACATTATGGATCGGTGAACAATATAGGCAACCCTTGTATTACCCAGAGAACATTCTCCACCCATGTTTCATACACAAACAGACTTGATTAGGCAACAACTACTATATTGGTAGTTCACTGCATATTGCCCACAGATAGTAACCACGGTGTGACTGCAGTGGACTACCTGCCTGTTCACCACAACACTGCCACTGACATCAGAATGTACTGTGATGTGTAACATCTCCTGACTGTGTGTTATCCAGAAAGTAAAAGGACATGGCACCCTGTGCCATCCCTACAATAGGCAAATAATTGCTTACAGTGGTCCTTTGCTATGTTCCCATTGGATGCCTGCAACAACTGTAGAGTCTACAAATGTAACCCACAAAGGGAATACCATGCCTTATACACATGCGCTGTACGGACAGATGCCACTAACTCAACTGAATACCTATATCATGCTGTCAATGTAGGTGCAGGCACAACCTCACTTCCATAGCCAGTTCTCACCACATGAGGTCAGGAATGTCACATCAGATGATAGTCTGTCAACACAACATGCCCCAAAGACCCCAGGTACACTTCCACACATCACAGAACATGCATGTGGGACATATGCACAACCCAGACACTGTCCATGTTATGGAATATAGATCACATACATGGCAAGCATTGCACAGCACTGGCCACCCACAATAGTAACCCAGATGAGTGGATGGTGAATACAATACCCACCTGTGTGGGCCAATCCAGGGGCTACACCCCTGAGCCACACTGGAGACCATTGTCATGTGGCCTGATGCCAAGGTATACCCTTTGCATAGCCTTGTACAGCATTATGGCACAGTCAACTACTACACACCTGTGAAGCAATGAAGCCATGCATGTCAGTACTGGCAAATGTGTGTCTGGGTTTGTGTGTGTGTGTGGAGATTAATGAATTTGAAGACATTCACACTCACTACATCTCCCATTGCCCGACTATAGCATGCATTCTGATGTCAGTCATCTTGAAATAACCCTTTGGCCATATATCAGCCTGGTAAGCTCTGTGGCGCATGTGCTACCTGTGTAATACTGCAGTGTAGCAAACTAGTTAGTTAGGAGGTCTAATCTTGACCCTGCCAACTGTGATAATGTGTGTGAGTCCCTGAGAGAGTGTGGTTTTGTCTTCCTTGACACCTGCTTTTGTGGACAGCCACATGTACTACACTTACCTTATCCCTCCTTTATCACTGTTGCTGATGTCACTCACCTTCAAAGATACCTTTGGACAGCTCTCCAACATGTAAGCTCCGTGGTGCTTGCAATAACTGAATAACAATACATAGTCAGGTACGGGTTTAAAACCCAGTACTGGTAAGTGTGTGTTTGTGTGTATTATCAGTGTCCTGTGTGGGTGTTGGGGTGATTGTGTAATGACAGGGTCCATTGCAGTGTGGGTTTTCCCACATCATAGTATTGAGAAGCTACATGTCCTATTGTCAACATTACAAGGCCAACATTTTCCAAACATTGTAGAGATACTAGTAGACAATCCTCACCCATAAATGTGTACAGCCATGTACAATTACCATGTGACAGTATGGATTAGTACACAATATAGGCAATCATCATAATGCCCAGATACCACGCTCCACCCATGGATCATACACAAACATGCTTAGCTCTTACTCTCCTACTCCCTTCCTTTCTTACTTTGACTCTGTCTGCTTCTCTCACTCCCTCTCTGGTGGATATGGAAAAGTACACCTGCTTTGCTTAGGCAGCAGCTTGTGTTTTGTAAGTGATGCTCATGATCAGCTGATGGCCTGTGCATGAAGTGCAGTCCCCCACTAGCTGATTGCAAGTGGAACAGCTGTGGTATCATTCCTATAGCAAACTGCATGGAAACACACTCCGATAACTTAGCACTTCATGTGGATGTTGGCCCTTTTCATTCACTGTGAGCAGGACTTCATGTGGGTGTTTGACAAACAGCATCACAGAGGGTAGTTGGATATACCTCTTACAACATACACTGTGGAGACAGGCCAACAAACAGGAGGGGGATGTTCCAGACATGAGGACAGAATATAAGTATTGCTCTTCTACATTTGAAGTAATGATGGTTTAACAGGGTTTGTGTGGATATGGCTGTTCTACATGATTTAATATATATCCTGACAGTGTTATGTGGTTGGGGAAACTCTCACCTGTAGGGCTATCTGCAGACTGACCAGTGTTTGGAGTCTTACATGTGTTGTGTTACTCACACATTTCCTATATTTAGAAATGGAGGAGCATACTCTGAGGATTGCAGTCA
Organism: Protopterus annectens; assembly: GCF_019279795.1. Lineage (NCBI taxonomy): Eukaryota > Metazoa > Chordata > Ceratodontiformes > Protopteridae > Protopterus > Protopterus annectens. The sequence goes on from NC_056726.1 coordinate 880,691,897, forward strand.
GTACATGGTGACAGCTTTGTGAGTTACTGACTTCATATCCCTTAGTAGACATATGTCACAACAAACCCTGTTACACCAGTAAATGTATGGGTTTATTACATCAACATGTCAATATTGGCCCTGTGTTAGTGCCTCCAGCCACAACTCTTTCAACCTTTGTACATATGTCATGCAGTAAGAGGTGCAAATATTCAGTACATCATTATTTACTGACATCATACCTGATAACAAGCCAGTGAGGTATGACACTGCTAGACATGTTATGTATAGTAGGCCTTATATTTGAGGATGAAACCTGGACATTCTGTTGTAGTGTGTACAGTATTGAGGTCTGTGTACTTATGGCGATTGTCGACAGAGTGTGTAATGTGAATATGTATCTTGGCCTGTGTACTGACTGTGGTAGATGTCATTGTTCTTGGTCCTGTTCTATGTGATGTTGCATGTTGCTGCAGTGTATGGTACCCTATCACCATACATGTTTGTAGGGCCAGACCGACACATGTCCTATGCCAGTCAGGCATCAGAATACACTGTGTATTGGCCCAGTATATGTAGGGTTAGTGTGTGAATGGCACATATGAGGATGGTGTTTTTCACACAGTCCATATACTGTAATATTAAGTATGCTTACCATATGTGACTGTGGCTATGTTCAGATTGGTTGTGGGTATGCACTTTCACATAGGTGTCTGTTACTCCATGCTGTTACATGCCTGTAGAGCCTGCTATATTTGCAAGTACATGTGTATTCCCCCATAAGAAATGTAGGCCAGTGTTGTGGCAGTCTGCCTGTAGTTTGCACATTGCTTTGCGACATGCCTAGCAGCTCAGTGTATTTACCCAGTGTGATGTTATGTCCAGATATTTGTCAGATGTACTGTTACGAGGCCACCATAACTGTTGTGTATTTCTGATAAAGCAGTGGGATGCTGTACTGATGTATGTCACTAACTAGTGGGTAGTGGACAAGCTCATTCCACAGGGCGGTCCTCTCCTGCAGATCATGAGCTGTACAGCCAAACAGGGTGTAGTAGTGCTGCACCAGGTGGTGTATAACAATCTCATTCTCCTGGGGGAATTGACTGGCAAGCGGTCTCTTGACATGGTGCCTGAAAGACATACAAAGGAAAAAAGGTCTGAGGATCTCATACTGCAAGGATGTAATAGTTTTTAATTCACATCTCTGTCTCTCCCCCCCCACCATATCTGCAACAATAATCTGAACACACAACTCAACGGGTAACAGCAAACCTACTGTTAGGTTTGGTATCATATTGTACAAAAAATTGTGCAGTGTGTTTCTAATCATGTTCCATGTTGAAACACTATCATTGGTGGCCTGTTGCGAGCAATGTCACCTGCATGCCATTGTAAAGGCCACTATGGTTCCATATATGTATGTGTTCTGTTTGCTATGTGACTGCTCCCAATCTGGTGTTTTGTGTTAATGGGGATATCTATGCATGTTGTTAGACATAATCCTGGAATCTGTGGACTATTACTACCCACATATGTTCTATAACTGTGACACAATAGCATGTTTGGGAAGCTAGATCCCAGCAGAACCACCTCTCCCACTTCATCTGGCCATGTTACCAGGCAACAGCACATGTGGGACCCACCCTGGCACCTCATCATGTTCTGGACATGCACTACCTTCAGGTGGAACCACCTCAGGGGATAGTGTTCTTCACACCCACTCCGGAAGCACACAAGACAGGATCCTGTCACCTGAAGTCAGGTCCAGGGTCTGGTGTATAGGGAGCACCATAGAGACTTGGGGGATGTGCTACACCACCTTGAGGTCCTCAGTAAACAATTACACGGTCCGCATGCTCCTCCTGCTCAGCCCCCAGCCCAGGCACCTTCAGGGGTGTGAAGGTGCAGTTGTGACTGCCCATGGGTGGGGACTTTGGTCCCATTGTTTCCATTTGGGGGCTCATGGGGTTCCACATTCCAAACACCACTCCCCATCCAAGGTGTTTACCCAGCACGTGTCATATACCACCCCTGTATGCTGTCTTCTCTGTCTTTCAACCCGACCTACCTCCCGAAATATACCTACTATCCTTCCCCAACATACCAATCTCACCTTCATAAACAAGGGCAATGTGTTCCCAACATGGATGTAACACAAGATATAACTTTCCATTTTGCACCCGCTTACTACTGTATATATATATATATATATATATATATATATATATATATATATATATATATATATATTGTATAGATATGTGTGATGTTTTCTCACACATATCGTGCAGTGCTGTCATTCAACAGTAGGGGAATTGTATGTGTAAATATATATATATATATATATATATATATATATATATATATATATATATATATATATATATAGAGTGCATTCAAACACCAGGTCCACACTCTCTATCTCTCCTTCCTCCACAGTTGCACTGTTCAGCCTTGCTACAAAACAGACAGGTGTCACACGTGGACACAGCCTAACATTAGGGGGGTATATATAGGGACAGATTGCAGGTTAGCCTATTACAACCCTATGGGGTTTGTGCATGATACATTTCACATTAACATGACTGTCCTGCAGGTGGTGGGGTCTGAAATTTGTGTGTGTAGCATAACATTATTACTTCCACCACCAGCTATTTGCCACACTAATATACATGTCTTGAGGTGCAGAACACACACTATGATGACTTACATCTTGTCATTCAGTGCTGATCTGCACAGTTGACAGGTATGGCCATGCCAGGCGATCATGATAGCATTTGTGACACATTACACATCTGATGTCACAAAGCATGTTTCTACAAAAAAAAATTTAAAGTTTTATAAAAAAAAATTTTTAAATTTTAAATTTAAACTAAAAAAAATTAAAAATTTTTTCCCCAAACAAAAAATTAAAAAAAACATTATTTGAATTTTTAAAAATTTTTTTAAAAAATTAAAAATAAACAGTTTTTTCAAAAACCCATTTGATTGTTTTTTTAAATTTAAAAATTTTTAAATCTTAAATTAAAAAACTTTTTATACAAAATTTAAATTAAAAGAAAATTTTTTTAAAAATAAAAATAAAAAAATTTTAAAATAAAATTTGAATTTATTTTATTTTTTTGGACAAAAATCAAACGGGGTTTTAAATTTTAAATTCAAATTTTTAAAAAAAAAAAAAAATTTTTTAAATTAAAAAATTTTAAAAAATTTTAAGGGATTTTTCTTTAAAAAAAAAAAATATTGTAATTTAATTTTTGAAATGTAAAATCACCAAAAAAAATTTTGGGGGAAAATTAAAAAAAAATTTTTTTACATTTAAAAAAAAATTTTTGCTTTCTATGCCCAAAAAAAAAATTTTCTAAAAAATGTTTTTCCCATTTTTACAAAAATTTTAACACCCAAAAAAACCCCCATTTAAAAAATTTTGAAGGGCATGCAAATTTTAAACAGAAAACCATTTTGAATGGGGGGTTTTTAACCCCGGGAAAACAATTTTGGGAAAATTAAAAAAAATTCAAATCTTTTAAAAAAAATGTTTTTTTTTAAAATTTTCCCAATTTCTTGAAACCAGTTAACTTTTTGATTTTTTTTATTATTGAAATTTTCTTTTTGTTTTTTACCAAAAAATTTTTTTAAAAATAAAAGAAAATTTAATTCCCACTTTTAAAATTTTTTTTGGTGTTTTTAGATTTTTAAAAATTTAAACTTATTGAAAAAAGCGGGGTTTTAAAAAATTTAAAAAAATTTTTGTGAAAAGGTTGGAAAATTTACTTTTAAAATTAAAAGAAAACTTGGGGGAAAAGAAAATTTAAATTTTAAAAATTTTGGAAAATTTTTTTAAATTTTGGGTTAAAATTTTGGTTCAAAAATTTTATTTTTTTTTTTACATTTTATTTAAAACAAGTTAAAAAAAACCCCTTTTTCAAAATTTGGAAACATTTTCCCTTTTAATTAAATTTTAATGTTTAACGTTTTCCCCATTTTCCCCAAATTTTTAATTTTTTAAATTTTTTTAATTTTTCTATAAAATATTTTAAAACTTTTCAAAATGTTGATTTTTTTTGGGTTTTTAAAAAGTTTTTTTTTTCTTTACCCCCCAAAAAATTTGAAATAGGGGAATTTCCCGGGAAAATTAAATTCAAAAAGTTTAAAAAAACCCGGGGAAAAATGCCAGAACCAGTAGCAGCAAAGTGATTTCATTATCATGACATGGTCAATAGATGCAATTATACATTACATGATCATTCTTCCTATCATGATGACAACATCCATCTTGTATAGTGAAACAGCTGTTTATTGAATGTCTAAGATACCATTTCCAGTGCCCAAATGACATGTGATTACATGTTCATTTCCAACCTATGGTATTAATCTGAACATTTTAATCTTTTGTGGTCATTTATAAGCATATGACATGATGTTTAATAGTCTGACAAGCTGCTTATACATGAACATGTCTATCACAGTTTGAGGAATGGTGGTTATCTAAGTTGATGTCTCTTTAGCATCGATTATGATATGTTGCAGACATCATTCAGATCTTTAATAGCACCAATTCATTTGTATTTATTCAACCTAGATGTCTTTGTAACATGACAGCATAATTTACATGTGGTTTGCAATAGTTGTGGTTTTACAGTTGACCAAACTGATTTTACATTGTGATTTGGTTACATAGATCTATCATTGTGATGCATGCCAGCAGTTATTATGTTGTTCAACAAGTTGTATTCTGGTGTAGTCATCAAATGTATGTGTACCAGTGGAATCCAGGGTGCATAGTTCACAGTATATATCACTTTGTGTGATATGAGACTACTCCATTTTAGCAGGTGTTACAGAACATTGCAATCAGTTACATTATGGTTTGTAGAACATTCAGCAATTCATGAGAACAGTCGGAACAAATAGGCACAGTACCATGACTTTAATCTACATTTCTGTACAAAGATATGTGCATCATAATTGTGAACAGTATCTAACAGATAATTTACATGTAATAACTAATCACTTCATGCATCATAAAGTTATTGTGTTCAGGATGTAATGCATATACAAACATGTTGACTTATATTAAACCAAGCCTGTACTTCACAATCAAGCCATACTGGCAACACTAAGATAATTCTTCAGTTATTTAACACATTGACATCTTGTTTGCAGATGATCAATCTGTACTCAACATTTGTGTTGTAAAAGGAATCTATGTTATTGTTCACGCAGTTGGTTGATGTACTCTCATGATGGTTATACATTTCAACCACATTGTTTACATCTCACCACCAGTCTCGACATTGCGCAATCTATACCAAATTCCTAGAGCAGCAGTTCGAGCATCAAATGCTCCAGCGACACCCAGATACCGTGTCCTTGAGCATTAGATGCTCAGGCACATGCTTATCTAGGAATTTAGTATACGCTGCACAATGTCAAGTTTGTTTTGTTACTATGTTGGCAAACTAATCCATCGTTGAAAGAAAGAATTCGTGGATCATTATTCTAGCATAATGAGAAATGAAGTATATAATGCTATTGCCAAACATGTTGCCAACACTAATTCCACACATATCTTCCTTTTTCAGATCTACATATAGTACATGATAATCCTAGATTGGGAGATATAGTTAATTTGACAGAGACAGCTTAGTTAGATGGATCCTAAGATTGGGAGCACATCGTGGAAGTGGTCTAAATGAGGCCGTCCCCCTTAAACCCATCTTGAACAGCAGACCCCTTAGGTAATGTGCTTTTGTTTCTATACATATTGTCAGTGTGTGTATTGTAATATGTATTGTAGTCTTAGCATTACGTCCTAGGATATTACTGTATTAGTTTTTGTTTTGGTTTATATGTACATTGTTAGTGAATTTTAACATGCACTGTAGTTTTTTAAAATAGGGCAGAACAGTATTATATTATATTAGCTTAGTAAGTTTTACAGCTTGACACCATTGTTGCTATTCTGTTTATAGGTATATTGTTAATGTATTTTAATATGCATCGTAGTTTTATTATAATGGGATAGAACAGCAATATATTAGCTTTGTAAGCTGGATAGTTATATATTACCGTTATTATAGTTAGCGAGTTTTAACTGATGCATATTCAATTGCTAATTAATTTATTTGTTTCGCGCCATCAGCGTTATAAAGGGTGATTGCTTTTTATTGAATTTTACGTCTGATGAAGCGGACAGGTCGTCCGTGAAAGCGCTTACGTCTATTCTGGTTCTGTCTTTGTTTTTGATCCATTAAAGCTCGTTGAAGTGCAGGTTCTTCATTCATCATTTATTTTAAAGTGATTTTAAGTTGTTGCCTGACTGCTAACTGGATTTACGTACATTTTTTGGGACTTTTGGTTTTATTTGATCTATGGAGGGGACGGGAGCAGCAGTCAACATGGATGTAGCACAAACCAACGCTACCGACAATTACAGTAACAGACTGAGAGGGTTCCTGGTTTCTTCTACGAACCCCTTACTTCAAATTGATTTTGGTGCAGGCACAGCATCTGAATCGTCGGCAAGAGCGGTCGATGATGTAAGAATCAAGAATTTGAAACGTGAACTGGAAGATAGTTTATTTAAATATAAACGCTTCACTTGCCAACGTTTCCACCTAGAAGCTTGTATTCAGATGAAAGTGGTACCACGGGGTTTAAGGATTCTAACCATGCCGAGTTATGGTAACCGGTATCCAGCGTTGCTTACCAAGTGGCAACAACTTAACCTGGAAACAGGAAAAGCCTATATGCAACTGTTACTGGACTTCTTTTTTCCCATAGAAGTGGATCTTCGGGATACTATTATTAAACAGCAGGAAGAACTTTATGGTCTATATGGCGAGAACTTCACTGATGTTTACATTCAGGACCTTATGGACAAGGTAGCACGCTATGAAACTAAGTTGATGGACGTCAAGAAGAAAAAGCTTGTGCGTGACGTCCAGGACTTCAGGAAGTCCAATGTGTTCACTTGGCCTAAATATAATGGATCCGGGAATCTTGGTGATTCTACCTATGCACAAGCACTTGAGGGTGCTAATGCAGGTTCCCATACCAACA